>NC_136797.1:45506872-45561872 GCF_951216825.1 Electrona antarctica | reverse complement strand
GGGGTGTCCAAACTAAACGGGTCGTACCCAACAGTCCTGCTCAACACTGACCTGGACATGCCAGCGGCCATTGCTGTGGATGTACGCTACGGGTAAGAACACTGTGGTGACATCATGAACCACACACTGAATTTATCAACCATCCTGTGAATAGGGCTGTCACGTTTACACTTTTAAGTTGATGATTTATTGTCACACAAATAATTGCTATTAACGATTTAATTGTGTTTTTGACATTGAACATTGAAACAATATGAATCAAATGTAATTTCAGATTGCCTTGAAGGCTTCGTAATCAAAATTTGCACAGGACAGATTATGACAATAAATATGCAAAGACATATACTGACTGATATTTAATAGTATATACTTTCAAAAAGAAAGTTAAATTAATACAGATACATTTAAACACACACACACACACACACACACACGCACACACACACACACACACACACACACACACACACACACACACACACACACACCTGACCCTGACACAGTGTCTCCCTGACAGATACTTGTACTGGTCAGACATAAGTAAGAACAACCCCCACATAGGGAGGATGGGGATGGACGGCACCAACAGGACAGTCATCGTGAAGGAGAAGATCTCCAAGCCCTACGGCCTGACGTTAGACTACATCAATGATCACATATACTGGACCAACAATAGGAAATACATTGAGTTTGCCAACCTGGATGGAACCAACAGACAGACAGGTGCACACACACACACACACACACACACACACACACACACACACACACACACACACACACACACACACACACACACACACACACACATTGTTCACTTTGTTATACTCTAATGTATGTTAAAGCAGTATTTGTAGTACTTTATTCATGCATGCATTTATTACAGTCTGACTCTTTTTATTTGGGGTTCTGTGTGTCTGTAGTTGTGAGTCAGGACAACATCGGGATTATTACTGTGTTTGAGGATCACATCTACTGGACAGACAGGAGGACCAGATCCATCTACAGAGCCAACAAGACTCATGGTACCAACAAGACCACAATCATCAGCAAGCTGAACTATCCAAATGACATCCACATCTACCACCCCTCTAGACAACCTGAGGGTCTGTACCACCTGCTGTAACACTCTCATTATTACTCTTCATTACGTTTCATGACTTTTATTTCTTCTGTATTGTTGAATTAATTGATGTGTTTTGAAAAGTGTTGTATAAACAACGTTCCTATTGTGATAATGCCATTATAGGCTAGCTTAATTGTTGCATTATATGTGGACATATTTGAATGACCCACACACACACACACACACACACACACACACACACACACACACACACACACACACACACACACACACACACAACATAAATAATATGTAAATTAATACATAAATTCATGAAAATAAAAAATAAATAACCGAATAAATTTAAAATGTGACAAAAGCAGATGTACAACTTCACAATGCATTGCGGCGGGATGTGTTGTGAACTTGTAGAACAGCTGTTTTCATTATGAATACAGGTGTTCCTTATTATTGTTTTACTTACACACATTGGTTACAACAGGTTTATAAAGCACTGTTGTAACATATTGGTGTGTGTTCTCATATTCCTTACATGTTTTCTCCACCCTGCAGTGTCTGGTCATCCATGTCAGACCAACAATGGAGGCTGCAGTCTCCTGTGTCTGCTCTCACCTGGAGGAGGCTACAAGTGTTCCTGTCCCACCTACCAGTACTGGTCAGATGACGACAAGCAGTGCATGTCCAACTGCACTGCCAGCCAGGTGATTCACCTCAGCTTCTCTTGTGTTACTCTGTATGAATTCATGTCTCATGTCTGCATTTGATACATTAGTACATTACTTCATTTTCATTTCATTTAGTTTTCAGTAAATTATGTGCCATGTTTGAAAAAAAGAGTAGGAAGAAGTTTGTGTATAAAAGTGTGTATAAAAAGTAACGTATCTATCCGGTCCTTCTTTGTTCATCTCAAACTACATCCGTCCCAGTGTTTACACACTCAGACTCACATTGAAAGCAATACAATTATACAAACAAGACAATACAGTCAGAATGATGCACCAAAACCTACAACTCCCGTACCGAGCTATTCTATTTAATATGTACATTTTAAACATTTCTTTGAACTCATACCATTTCATACAATTCCTGTCGTGCTTTGTTCCACAGAGTACAGTAATTCCTTTAACAGAAACACAATGATATTTTATATTGGTCCTCCTCAATAACCATGTGAACATTCAGATTCCTCTCAAATTGTGTTGACTCTCACTTGAAAAGAAAAGTTGGATATTGTTTGGTAATAATAATGTATTTTGTGTTGTACATTATTTGAACTGTCTACTGATTCTAAACAGAATCCTCTGTCTCCCCCATCAGTTTGTTTGTAAGAACTACAAGTGCATTCCAATGTCATGGAAATGTGACACAGTAGATGACTGTGGGGACCGGTCAGACGAACCTGCAGATTGTCGTGAGTAAAGACTGGAAAATGACCATGTGTCCACGCACGCACGCACACACACATGTGCCCATAATAAATAAAGGTCAATAAAAAATGTGTTGGTCATTTTTGTCGCGTTACCAAGCTAAAAGCCATGACTCAAATAAAGGATTTTAGGAGCGGAGTGCCTTGGAATGTTTTCTCATACTTGGAAGTCAGCCTAGTATACTACTACAAGGGAAGGAACTCATGTCTTTACACACATGTTAATTCTTTAACCCACAAATTAATATTAATTTACAGGGAAACAAATGTAACAGGGTTAGACATGCCATGGGCATGTCAAGGATATACATTATAGAACCTTCTCCTCCGCACAGACAGTGAGGCAAGTATTTCCTACAGCTTTAAGTCCAGAAATCTGAAGCAACACTTTGAATGTGTTATACCTACAGTATACTGTTGAACCCTCTCCAATGAGCACCTGTTTTCAGTCACGGAGCCATGCAGCGGTTCCTCTTTTCTCTGTTCAACATTACAATGTGTGTGTGTAGCGTACGTGCGTGCGTGTTTCTGTTTGTTTGTTTCTTTGTTTTAAACATTGTGTACTTTGTAATCAAGGACATGCATGTGTGGTCACCAGCAGTCACGTCTTGTGTTGCTGTGTGCAAAGTTCAATGGCCCGTTTTGACGATTGTAACAACTCAATGAATCTGTGTGTCCTTCCGTGACCTGTTGTAACCTTTGAGCTGTGATGATGAGTAGCCTACAGAAGATGATACCTTGGCTCTCTGTGATATTATGATCAATGCTGATCACTTTATGATGTTGGTCAGCTCCATTCATTTGGCAAAATGACGCACTATATATATGCAGCCTTCAGCTCAGGCCTGTGTGTGTATGTGCGTGTGCGTGCGTGTGCGTGCCCGTGTGCGTGTGTGTGTGTGTGTGTGTGCGTGCGTGCGTGTGCTTTGAGCTGCATTTCATATCATGAAAGGTGCTATTAATTAATTGACATTATTGTATTAATGCATGTGTTTACACATATATAAAACATGAATTTATATAATGTAGTCATTATTTAATTTATTAGGGTTAATATAGTTACATTGAACCATCATGCCCGGCATGGCAGACAGGTGTGTGTGTGTGTACGCCATACATGCAATAGTGTATTGAATTATGCTCACTGAGAGCTACGTATGTATACGGTTCATATTGTCATCATCATGAACACCATGGAAATTGTTTGTTTTGTTGTGATGCTCATGGTTGAAACTATATAGGTCTCAGTGCGTGAATTGAGATTACAGCGCCTCATGCCTCTCAAAGGTTTTTTATTTCAGGGACCCCGTCCCATAACTCTGAGAGCGTATACACATGCAACCAAATGGACCGGTTGGGTTCCATTTGTACACTCTCAGAGCTACTGATCCGTAAGGGCCCATTGTGGTTCCAACTGTAACTGTCAATCATGTTAGCTGCGGAGCCAGGATGGCTGGGTGTGGCTGTGATCGCTCATCTGTTGAACATCTCCATCCATTTATTTATTGAATCAATAGAGATAGAGACATTGTTGGGTTTTTTTCATGTCATGTGAAGGCAGGGAATCATATAGCTTCAAATTGACATATTATATTGCTGTTCAGTTTGGACCACCAGTTTTGGAGATATGGTTTATAGAGTAATGTTTTGCAGAAAACAGGCTTGAAAGGTTCACTTCTGTGGTCTCTAACATTACACCTAGCTACATGTTTAAGCACTTATTTAATATTTACATGTCGATTTAAGCTCTGACATTCATTTCAGACATGCTCTAGTATGTGAAGAGTCTGCCTGTGCTAATAACTCATTTTGCTAGTTTATTTATTTTGGTCATTAAAAACAGATTCATACAGTGCCTGCTTTGTTTTTTGCAAAAGAAACATTGACCAAAAAGGTGTAGGCTGAAGCCTAAGCTTATTGTGCCTACCCTTCCAACATATAAATGGCTTTCATAGGTGAAATAGTACAACAAAGCAAACAAAAAAAACACAACAAAAGAAGAAAAAAACAAAACAAAGAAAGACAGGACGAAACAGTCAACAAAGACAGAACAGAAAAGAACAAAAACTAAAAAACTAAACAAAACAACTAAACAAAGAAAACAAAACAAAACATCATATCAATGTTCTATGTATCTACTATATTTGATCTATACAATTTATTTTATTTTATTTATTGTACTACAATGTTTTTGTTCGTCATACCTTGGCTCTCTGTGATATTATGATCACTTTATGCTCTACCTTTCATGTTGGTCAGCTCCGTTCATTTGGCAAAATGACGCAAGTGAAGTCTGTGCCACAACACTATTCACATGCAGCCTACAGCTCAGGCCTGTGTGTGTGTGTGTGCAGCGTGCGCGCGTGTGTGTGTATGTGTGGCACGCGTGTGTGGGCGTGCGTGCGTGCGTGTGTGTGTGTGTGTGCGCACGTGCTTGCGTGTGTGATTGTGGGTTATTAATACTATTACTATTACTATTCATATTCATATTCATATTCATATTCATATTCATATTAGAATGAGTTCAGCTCCTCCTGGTCAGTCCATGAATTCATTGTTCACAATGTGAACAGTGTGATATATATTTGTTTAATAGACTTTTGTTATGTTCTGGTCCGCCTTCTAATGCATTAGAAACAATACTAATGATTGTCTACTGGTCAAACGTACTTGCTGACCCCTGGACTCTGTATTTCTACGGACTCCACTGTGACCTGTACTAATTGTATAAATTTTTTTCTGACACTGTTTGTGAGATGCGAAAATACCTTTCGCTGCACTGTACTGTACTGTACTGTACTGTACTGTACTGTACTTGTAGCCTACTGTACATTGACAATACTCCTATTTTAGAGCCGAATAAAAGTCGGTTCGGCTCTGTAGAGCCTACAATGTGACGTCATTTGAGGTTCGGGGGGGGGCGCGGGTACCGTCCTAAAGTCGGCTCTTCGGTGCTAATGAAAATGTCTGACGAGCCGAAATCATTTCGGCACTACAGCGGTAAAATAGGAGTATGAATCGGCCCTAACACATCCATGTGGACTGGCAGAGTACAGTTGAGTCTTACACAAACACACGCACACGCACACACATAGTGCCACAGCATATCCATGTGGCAGAGTAAACGGGCACTAATTCTCTTTCAGGAAGTTGCTCTTCCTGGTTTGTGCGCTGAAGCTCTGTACGTGTGACCAAATCACAAAATGCGAGCCAACCTGTTAACACTTTGATTGCTGGAAGATCTCAACAGGCCTATTTGGATGTTGCTGCCATTTAACATTGCACAAAGGCCTTGTTCGGGGGCCCACAGTAAAATGTTCTCTTATAGCGAGAATCACACGCCTACATCAAAAGAAAGCTGAACTTGTCCACTTCAATTAAAAAAATACATTTTGATTTTACCATGTTCCATTCTGGAGATATTGACCTTTTTGCAACACCTGCATTTGCCTGGATGGTTTAAAGTCAGAGACATTGACAGGCAGATATAAAATTGAACCCAATAAATATCCTATACATCCTATACACCGAATGAAAGCCCTGAATGTGTACTTTTACGAGGAAAACAGTAAACATTGATCCCATCTACAGTTAGACAGTAATTGGTTATTGAATGCAGCTTGTGCCCACCAGATAACTTCAGAGAAGACATGGACGTGAACTCCTCAATATTCACAAAATAAGGCCTATAGCGACATATAAATACTATATACCGTATGAAACAGAAGACTCTCTGCTTTCATAAGGAAAAAAATTGTACCGTAATAATAAAAAAATCACACCCCTGTGAAGTGAGCAGTGCAACTCTACTTCTCTACTTATTCACTACAGCTCGCTATATACGGACTGAGACAGAAAGTCATGTAAAGCTTTTATTTACAGTTTGGTCTGTAAACTTCTACTGTAATAATAAAAATCACACCCCTGTGAAGTGAGCGGTCAAACTCTGTTCTCTACAGCTCGCTATATACGGACTGAGGCAGAAAGTCATGTAAACCTTTTATTTACAGTTTGGTCTGTAAACTTCTACTGCAATAATAAAAATCACACCCCTGTGAAGTGAGCGGTGCAACTGTTCTCTACCATTGCACCGCGCAACTGTAGAGAACAGTTGCACCGCTCACTTCACAGGGGTGTGATTTTTATTATTACAGTATAAGTTTACAGACCAAACTGTAAATAAAAGGTTTACATGACTTTCTGTCTCAGTCCGTATATAGCGAGCTGTAGAGAACAGAGTTTGACCGCTCACTTCACAGGGGTGTGATTTTTATTATTACAGTAGAAGTTTACAGACCAAACTGTAAATAAAAGCTTTACATGACTTTCTGTCTCAGTCCGTATATAGCGAGCTGTAGTGAATAAGTAGAGAAGTAGAGTTGCACTGCTCACTTCACAGGGGTGTGATTTTTTTATTATTACAGTACAATTTTTTTCCTTATGAAAGCAGAGAGTCTTCTGTTTCATACGGTATGTAGTATTTATATGTCGCTATAGGCCTTATTTTGTGAATATTGAGTTCGGGTCCATGTCTTCTCTGCAGTTATATCTGGTGGGCGCAATGTGCATCCACCCAGTATCCAATTTATGACAAACTGTACATGGGATCAATGTTTACTCTTTTCCTCGTAAAAGTACACATTCAGGGCTTTCATTCGATGTATAGGATGTATAGCATATTTATTGTGTTTATTGTTATATCTGCCTGTCAATGTCTGACTATAAACCTTCATAACTATGCTTTCTTTTTGATGATGATGATGATTGCCGCCTCGCCTAATCTATCTCACTGCTTTCATTGTTTTGATCGCAGTAACATTGGGGGGGGGGGGGGGGGGGTCATGGGCACATTGGGCAGCAAAAGTCTTGATCCGTACGGCTATAAAAAGTCCCATTCCACCGTTCGGTTCAGAACTATAGTATAACGGTGAGACGCGTTGTCATCAGCTGATTTTGTTTTTCAAGCTAGTGTAGGGGAACATGCCTGGGCATGCTAGCCTGGCACGGCCAGACTCATAGCGAGGGTTCACTGATGTTTCCTCCGGGGAAGAATCTTCAGTGAATCCCCGCTATGAGGCTGGCCAAGCCAGGCTATGGGCATGCAGCTTGGGGGCGATGGAGGGGGAAAAAAGCGTCACCCGGCTGTGATGTCGACGAGAAGGAAAAAATGACTTCCACAGATGACAACACCACGGTTTAGGTCGCGGAAAAGTTCGTTATACATTACACCCGGGTCGATTACGTCCCCGACGCGTTCATTGCGGTCTTATCACTACAATTATAATGAATAAAAAAGCGTTACAATCACACGTCTGAGCGATCTCCGATTATGACGGCTCTGCATGGCGATACGTGATCCACCAACGGAACACTGTCTTGTCGTGGCGGCCCCTCGATACTGTGGTTAGTTCGTAGTATTGTAGGCTCGGGGATCGTTTGGTCGCTACAGTATGAAGAAGGAAACATGCATCTGTCCATGTGTGTTGCAGACGTTGCATTGCAATGCCGATCTGGTGCATATGTGTTCAGGCAGCGTTCCGTTCAGCGTTCGTCATGTTTTTTCCGAGAGACAGAGGAGAGCATGTACCCCCTCGCAAGATCCTCCTCCTGGAGAAACAGGAGGGGAGGGGGGAATCAAATGTCCGAGGTGGAAAGCCTGGTGAGGCGAGGTTAGGTGAAATTTGATTCTTTTCAAACACAGACTAGATCGGCATGGGCGCAGCCATTACACTGGCTTCTCTACACGTAAAGCGGCCCGCCCTCCTGTTTTCAGGAGGGGAGGGTTTTTTTTTTTTTTTTGTTTTTTTTCTGATCACGTGAGCTGGACTAAGCAGCAATGATAGGGCGATGGTTCTTCATTGTCCGGGTGGGTAAAAAGATGAATGAAAGTATGCTATAAAAAAGTGATTGAAACGTATTGATACGTGATCCGCACCCGACGTTTGATTAATTGATAACGTATTGATACGCGATCCGCGTTGGGAGTGTTAATTTACAACAAACTATTGCTTGCCAGCCATTTTCATTTCATGTGAGCTCCGATATAAATCGTAGTTACTCTTTCCCATCTTGGTGGGGCAAATACATTATAAATAGCAGCGAAGAGGAGAACCAAAGGACATCTTTCACGTGTATTTCAACAGATAAACCACAAATACCGTACAACCAACCAGCTGTTGTTACACTGAAGCTCATTTATTGTTTGTTATTGTATTGTTTCTCCACAGCTCTCCATGCTACACCATCACATGACACCACAGGTAAGAGAGTGTGTGTGTGTGTGTGTGTGTGTGTGTGTGTGTGTGTGCGTGTGCGTGCGTGTGCGTGCGTGCGTGCGTGCGTGCGTGCGCGCGCACGCGTTTGGGTGTGCACATGTGTCTGTCTGTCTGTCTGTCTTTAGGGTTTGTGTATTTCTAAAAGTAGACCAACTGAAGTGTAATGTCTCACTTTATCCAGAGGTGGAGCCCTTCCTCATCTTAGCCAACGGGGACAACCTGATGAGGATCAGCTTTTACGGCTCCAGCTCCACAGAGCTCAAACAGGTGAAAACCATTGGACATAATTAACAACACATGTAATCCTATACAATATTCTACACACACTGCTTTTGACATGCTGGAATGTATTCCAGTCTGAGACTAACACAACTGCTGTGGTGTGACAGGACTTGAAGAATGCATGGTATCTGGACTATGACTATCAGCAGCAGAAGATCTACTGGATAGAGGTGACACAACAGACCCCCCGGCGCAGCATGATCAGTGTCATGAACATCAACGGCAGTGACGTCCAGGTCAGTGTGACAACGACAACTATGAGGATGAATGAAGGATACTTGTTGTATTTATAATAGTACTCAGAGTACTTATAATAGCCAGTTGGACAGTAACAAGTTACTTGTTGTATATTACTGTAATATTATTATTTAACCCAGCAATGAGTACTGTAAGGAATTATTTAACCAAAAACATAATAATATAGTAATATGTAAAAAATAGCACATTACATATTACTCAGAGTAAACAGTGTTGTTGGCTGCCTTTTGAAAACATTTAGTTTAAAAGGTCAAGAGAGATTTAACTGCTGTATTTTATCTACTGTACACAATGTGGAATATGCAGCAGAAAAAGATGAAAGACAATCTTTGTTTTATATTATTCAGTTTGACTCAGTTTGATTCAGTTTTAAAGGAGCTGGCTAAACAGATTGTTTTGTTGTACATTTTCTTTGCAGGAGGTCGGGGGTTAATATGTAATATAATATGTAATATATTACTCTTGATTCCAAGTAATACGTATTATAACATTAATGCTTTTTAAAGCAGTAATATGTAATTAGTAATATATATTGGCCAACACTGATAATTGAAAATCTCTAAGCTGTGTGGAACTGAGAACTCAACTGCTACAATTCCAAGTGCTTCTCAGGGTGGGATGTCTCCAGTTCAAATATGATTCATTTTGGGGGTCTCCAGTTCAAATATGATTCATTTTGGGGGTCTCCAGTTCAAATATGATTCATTTTTGGGGTCTCCATATCAAATATAATTCCAACTGAACAGTTTGAGAACCACTGAGTTAGTGTACACACGCACGCACGCACGCACACATGCACGCAAACGCACGCACGCACGCACGCACGCACGCACGCACGCACGCACGCACGCACACGCACACGCACACACACTAGTGTTGATTTTGACAGCAAATTTTGATTTTAGTTTAGTCATAATCACAATTTCAAAGACTATGACTAAACTAAAATCAAAAATTGCAGAATTTTACATTAATCATTAACATTTGACATTAATTAATTAAATAAGACCTTTCTACAAGTTTCTACAAATGACTTCTAAATCATGCTGAAAAATCTATTTTGCAGTGGTTCTCAAGTCAAGGACCCAAAGAATTATCTGTATTTGGCCGCGGACCCACCATCAGAAAATATGTTGTTCCAGGGACACCCCCAGAAGCAAATATTTGAGTTAAAATCGTTTGCTGTGAAAGCAAATACTGTATATTCAAAGATTTGTGCCACATTTTCACAATTAAAAAAAAAAATAGCAAGCTCGTACAAGAGTGCCGCGCTACGAGCTTGTAGATCTGCACTTTTTTTCAACAACTGGTTTAAAATAATGATATATTTTAGTCATCTGAAATGTGTTATTGTTTGTCTAGTTTTTGTTGAATAAAGATTTATTATTTATTATTATTATTGTCAACTAAATGTACAGATTGTTAATGCATTCAGTCTTAGTTTTACACACACACACACACACACACACACACACACACACACACACACACACACGTATCCCATGCAGCCCACACTTTGACAAGTTGCTCTAACTATCATAATGTAAGAATGAAGGCGTGGTGAGTATATTCAGAGTGCATGTATGGTTCATTGACAGGTCATTCACAACACGTCGACCATCACACCACGGGGCCTGGCTGTTGATTGGATAGGAGGAAACCTATACTGGACTGACTTTATACATGACACCATAGGGGTGTCCAAACTAAACGGGTCGTACCCAACAGTCCTGCTCAACACTGACCTGGCCATGCATGGACCATAGCTGTGGATGTACGCTACGGGTAAGAACACTGTGGTGACATCATGAACCACACACTGAATTTATCAACCATCCTGTGAATAGGGCTGTCACGTTTACACTTTTAAGTTGATGATTTATTGTCACACAAATAATTGCTATTAACGATTTAATTGTGTTTTTGACATTGAACATTGAAACAATATGAATCAAATGTAATTTCAGATTGCCTTGAAGGCTTCGTAATCAAAATTTGCACAGGACAGATTATGACAATAAATATGCAAAGACATATACTGACTGATATTTAATAGTATATACTTTCAAAAAGAAAGTTAAATTAATACAGATACATTTAAACACACACACACACACACACACACACGCACGCACGCACGCACGCACGCACGCACGCACACCTGACCCTGACACAGTGTCTCCCTGACAGATACTTGTACTGGTCAGACATAAGTGACAACAACCCCCACATAGGGAGGATGGGGATGGACGGCACCAACAGGACAGTCATCGTGAAGGAGAAGATCTCCAAGCCCTGGGGCCTGACGTTGGACTACATCAATGATCACATATACTGGACCAACGATGAGAAATACATTGAGTTTGCCAACCTGGATGGAACCAACAGACAGACAGGTGCACACACACACACACACACACACACACACACACACACACACACACACACACACACACACACACACACACACATTGTTCACTTTGTTATACTCTAATGTATGTTAAATCAGTATTTGTAGTACTTTATTCATGCATGCATGTATTACAGTCTGACTCTTTTTATTTGGGGTTCTGTGTGTCTAGTTGTGAGTCAGGACAACATCTGGACTATTACTGTGTTTGAGGATCACATCTACTGGATAGACGAGACGAACAGCTCCATCTACAGAGCCAACAAGACTCATGGTACCAACAAGACCACAATCATCAGCAAGCTGAACAGTCCATCGGACATCCACATCTACCACCCCTCTAGACAACCTGAGGGTCTGTACCACCTGCTGTAACACTCTCATTATTACTCTTCATTATGTTTCATGACTTTTATTTCTTCTGTATTGTTGAATTAATTGATATGTTTTGAAAAGTGTTGTATAAACAACCTGGTGTTGAATACAGGTGTATAAAGCACTGTTTTAACATATAGGTGTGTGTTCTCATATTCCTTACATGTGTTGCATGTTTTCTCCACCCTGCAGTGTCTGGTCATCCATGTCAGACCAACAATGGAGGCTGCAGTCACCTGTGTCTGCTATCACCTGGAGGAGGCTACAAGTGTTCCTGTCCCACCGACTCCTACTTGTCAGATGACGACAAGCAGTGCATGTCCAACTGCACTGCCAGCCAGGTGATTCACCTCAGCTTCACTTGTGTTACTCTGTATGACTTTATCCATTAAAGGAGAATTCCGCATGCTGAAAGGCTTTCTTATACCTTTATTTGTAGTTGTTACGTCCCCACCAAAGAGGTCCAGGTGTTATTTTGTGCAAAAGCGCATTATTGGCTATTTCCCCTACCATAAGCCCTCAATGAATTGCATTGAATTGCATTGAATTGAATGGGGTTATGGGGTGTTGTGCTAATTCGCTTATTTCCATCATTTCCATCGCTCAAAAATCAACTTGACTACTTATTTCGATGGAAATAAGCGAATTAGCACAAAACCTCAACCCCCATTGAGGGCTTATGGTAGGGGAAATAATGCACTTTTGCACAAAATAACACCTGGACCTCTTTGGTGGGGACGTAACAACTACAAATAAAGCTAAGAAAGCCTTCTAGTATGGAATTCTCCTTTAAGGACGGGAACCCCTTTTGGTGTTTTAAGCATTATGTTATACTTTAGCTATTGACAAATAGCAGATCTACAAGCTCGTAGCGCGGCACAGTGCTGCACTATGAGCTTGTAGATCTGCTATTTGTCAAATATTGTGAAAATGTGGCACACATTTTTGAATGTATATTCTTTCAGGGCGAACGTTTTTAACTCGTATCTTTGCAGGGATGGTCCCTGGAACAACATATTTTCAGATGGGGGTCGGCGGCCAATTGCATATAATTGTTGGGTTCTTTGACATGAAATAGTTTGAGAATCACTGACATAGAAACATTTTTTTTATAGACAACTGTCATGATTTAGAAGACATTCTGTAGAATCTGGTCCTCAGTCCTAAATGGGTTACATGTCTTTGATACATTACTGATTATTATGGACCTGAACCTCTGTCTCCCCCTTCAGTTTGTTTGTCAGAAAGACACGTGCATTCCATTGTCGTGGAGATGTGACTGTGAGGACGAACACGCTGACTGCCGTGAGTAGAGACTGAACCATTACCTCAGTAGTCATGCTTTATTATCACTGTTTATGTATTCTAAAAACACTGATAAATGCTTTATCACAATAATAATAACACAGTATGAATGCATTATAATCTGCTTATAATGCAGTATTATTAAAGCTATAGTAAGCTAAAGCTTACTAAAGCTAAAGTACAATAATCACAACATAAATCATTTTATATTGACTGTTAAGGTGAACTTTTATGATGGTGAATGGTGCATTTATATAGCGCCTTTATTGAAAGTGCTTAACAATGTGCGTTACACATTCACCCATCCACACACTGATAGCAGAGGAAACCATGCAACTTGGGAGCAGTTCGGCGGTATTATGCTATTCCGACGCAGTAAAGAAATAAGCAATGAATAAAGTATTCAATCAATCAAAGAAGACTACAGTGAGGTCAACACAGTGAATGTTTCAGTGTGAAATTAAAGCATACATTTAAAAAGTAGCATAAGTGGGTGTAGCTTTTATTTATTTACCTGACACCTGCAGGATCACTCATGCTGTGTCCATGGTAACGATAGGTCTGCAGTTCCATGACGACAGGGCCCTGAAAATGACACACATATTATCATCACTGATCATTTTAGATGACATTCATCGTGTCTCCCAGGCAGTGTTGATTTCGTCGACTAATACTAACTAAAAATGTTCGTCGACTAGCTTTTTCCACTGACGAAAACTACATGGAAACTAAATGAAAACTAAGCTACGATGACTAAATATATTGACAATTTCGTCAACAAATAAAAACTAGACTAAAATGCTAGGAAGGGACTAGTGGACAAGAGATCCACTATAAGTCATTTTAAAATTAGTTGCATGCTGAAAATAGCCGATCTACAAGCTAACAATGCGTCGCGCTGCGACACGTTGTGGGCTTGTAGATCAGCTATTTTTGTGTTCAGTGTCTTGCTCAAGGACACTTGGACAATAACACAGGGAAGAGCCCGGGATCGAACCGGGAACCTTCCTATTCCTCCTGGGCCAGTGCTGTCCTGCTAATACTGAACACACCTGTTTATTTTACTGCTGTCCTGCTAATGACTATACTGAACACACCTGTTTATTTTACTGCTGCCCTGCTAATGACTATACTGAACACACCTGTTTATTTTACTGCTGTCCTGCTAATGACTATACTGAACACACCTGTTTATTTTACTGCTGCCCTGCTAATGACTATACTGAACAGTGAACACACCTGTTTATTTTACTGCTGTCCTGCTAATGACTATACTGAACACACCTGTTCATTTAACTGCTGCTAATGCCCTCACAGTACATACCTGTACAGACAGACATACACGTTATATCCATCCATCTTCAATAACACTTCCAACAGAGATTTCCAGACTTCATTTCCAGTGTATCGTTAGAGTGAAACTAATTTATTCATTTTTTTCCCCTCAGCTCTCCAACTAAAACCAACTCACAACTCAACAGGTGAACACAATTGAAACTGATTTTTATATTGTATTGTCCAAGGTATTGTAATGAATGTAATCCGTTTTTACTGCTTATTACTCTGTGCAGAGTCCGAAGATGTCAGGTTGGTGGGAGGAACCAGTAGCTGTACTGGTATACTGGAGATGAAACACCAGGGAGAGTGGAGACCGGTGTTGGCTTGGTTTGACTGGAACAGGATGTCATCATCTGTAGTGTGTAGACAGTTGGATTGTGGATCTGCTCTTTCAACAGAATTTGCTTCTAGTTCTACACGTCAACCAGGATGGGTGATTCCATCTTCCTGTGTTGGCTCTGAGTCTTCACTGATGGAGTGTGGACCAGTAAAGTCGTATAATTCCACTCTTACACTGAAGCTCAACTGTTCAGGTAAAAGCAGTAAACAGTATATGCATCAACAATGTAAAAGTTGTGTTATCATCAACATGCTATTTCAAATATGCCTTTCCTTTTCATGTGAAGTCCACAATTAAATAATACAGAGCAATTTACATGTGTGATCGGAATACACTAAGTAAGCATGAATTGTAGTCGACAAACAAGTTAAAGAATCACACAAGTAGAAACAAGTGTAGAGGGAACCCTGTAGTGCCTAAAAGATACTAGGACACATTTCACTGCTTGTACTTGTATACGTTAGTTCCAGCGGAACCTTCAAAATAAGGGTTTCACTGAAAAACGCTGGCAGTTAGGGAAGAATGAATGAATACCTGACAAGGGATGTGTTAAAGCAGGCGGAGCGAGACTGTTTCGCTTCCGGTTCACTGCCTTTACATCGGTTACCTAGCAACAGAGACCTATAAGTGGCCGTCGGCCGTACAGCACAGAGACGAAGTTGAATGCAATATAAAACTAAACAGTTACAAAACTTGTCTAGTGATGTAAACACAAAAATAAAACCACTCATGATGTCATGTGGCAGCCAAATGGACTGTTTGTACAATGTTTGTTTCAGGATGCGAAGCGCCCCATCACTTCACACAAGTGTGATTTAAAAAGGTCACACCCGTGTGAAGTAAGGGGCGCTCTTATCATCTTACAACATCAATTACAACATAATGTTTGTTTAACATAACCACCCCCCCCCCCTCTCTCTCTCTCTCTCTCTCTCCATCTCTCCAGAGTCTGTGAGGTTGGTGGATGGTCCTAGTGTGTGTTCAGGCAGAGTGGAGGTGAAGTCTAATGAGTCGTGGGCCTCAGTGTGTGAAGGTGACTTTAACCAGCAGGATGCAGAGGTGGTCTGTAGGGAGCTTGGTTGCGGAGCTGCTTCGGCCCTCAAGGGGGCGCTCTATGGAGAAGTGAACACTCCAATATGGACCAAAGAGTTCCAGTGTGAAGGCACTGAGTCTGCTCTCCTGGACTGTAGAGCCTCAAACTCAACCAGAAACACCTGTTTGCCTGACAAGACCGTTGGACTCACCTGCTCAGGTAAAGACAAGCTACACCCTGCAATAATTTTTGAGGGGTGCTAGCTATAGGATAGTAGTATAGGCTAGTATAGTTCTGTGTCTGTGTGTGCCACATAATTGAGGCTAAAAGTGAGGACAGAAAAGTGAGGACACCAATTGTGCTTGGCCGGAATGTGATGATGTATGATAAGAGCCCCCCTCACTTCACACAAGTGTGATCTTTCATGTTTATTATAAAGTGATACTGTTTAAATGTTTACTCACCTGTCTCTTTACAGTGGTTGATGATGTAAGGTTGGTGGGAGGAACCAGTACCTGTTCTGGTATACTGGAAATAAAACACCAGGGAGAGTGGAGATCAGTGGACGGTGGGTTTCACTGGAACCTGCAGTCCTCATCTGTAGTGTGCAGACAATTGGACTGCGGCTCTGCCGTTTCAACAGAAAGGACTTCTGGTTTCACACAACAACCTATATGGAGGATTACACCTTACTGTGTTGGGTCTGAGTCTTCACTGAGCGTCTGTGTCATAATGGAGAATCATGTCACACGGAAAGGTTTGATTACAGGCAAACCCACTGTGAACTGTTCAGGTAACACAATGACAGCAGTCCTTACAGTCTCTCATTTCATCTCTGTGCGTGTATGTATGTGCACTTGCGTGCGTGTGTGCGTAAGTGTCTTCGTGCTTGTGTGTGCATGTGTGTTTATGCGTGTGTGTGCATGCTTATGAGTGCAGTGACTAGAAAAGGCCTTTAGTCTCATGAGCTACTGGGAAAGATCTCGTGATGATGATGATTAGTTATTTGTGTTTTGATTTATTGATTATATATTTCCATATGAATTACTTTATTGTTTAGGGTTTCAGTAAAACAACGTTGACTTTCCTCTGATGTGATTAGATTCAATTTGCATCCATAATGCATTCATACATTCTCTTGTAGATCACTAACATCATTGTATAATCACTCTCTCTCTCTCTCTCTCTCTCTCTCTCTCTCCAGAGTCTGTGAGGTTGGTGGATGGTCCTAGTGTGTGTTCAGGCAGAGTGGAGGTGAAGTCTAATGAGTCATGGGCCTCAGTGTGTGAAGGTGACTTTGACCAGCAGGATGCAGAGGTGGTCTGTAGGGAGCTTGGTTGCGGAGCTTCTTCGGCCCTCAAGGGGGCGCTCTATGGAGAAGTCAAGGCTCCAATGTGGGCCAAAGAGTTCCAGTGTGAAGGCACTGAGTCAGCTCTCCGGAACTGTGGAGCCTCAAACTCATCCAGAAACACCTCCTCATCGGACAAGTCTGTTGAACTAACCTGCTCAGGTAAAAGACACCTTTTAATTTGGATAATCATTTTATAATGAGAGTAATAACATGTTTTTTTCCCCTTGCATGTTAATCCCACCCCCCCACTTGATAGTGGGTGCAGCAGATTAACTCAACAACGGCACCGCTCACTTCACACTGGGGTGTGATTTTATTTTTGATGCCCAGCTTTGTGGATCTGTGTGAACACAAACATTGGCTGATGATTGGCTGATCACCCCATAGTGATGATTGGCTGAGCAAAGTACATATTGAAGATACAAGTGAGGGCAGACGCCAAAAGTGATTGGCCAGAATTACATTTGTGATGATTTGATTGGCTAAGCACAGAATGTGATGTGTGATGGTGCATGATGATAAGAGCACCCTTTCGTGTGAAGTGAGGACGCCACAAGTGATTAGCCTTGAGGATTAGCCTTGAGGACTTGAGATAAAAAGGACTTCAGGACAGAAAAGTTAAGATAGAAATTGTGAATGGCCAGAATGAGATGATGTATGAAGATAAGAGTGCCCCTCACTTCACATGGTTGTGATTTATTTATTTATTTAATTTTTGTATTTGTTTGTTTGTTTATTGCGTTTACTCTCTTGTCTCTACAGAGTCTGATGATGTCAGGTTGGTGAGAGGAACCAGTAACTGTGCTGGTATACTGGAGATGAAACACCAGAGAGAGTGGAGACCAGTGGACGGTTGGTCTGACTGGAACCTGCAGTCCTCATCTGTAGTGTGTCGACACCTTGGCTGTGGCTCTGCCATTTCAACAGAGAGGAGTTCTGGTGTTACACATCAACCTGCATGGAGGATAACACCTCACTGTGTTGGGTCTTCTCTGAGTGACTGTGGAAATAAGATGTCTTCCCACTCCTTGTACGTACTGGAGGTGAACTGTTCAGGTAACAAACTACTACTTCAACGACAGTAATGTCTGACAAAGCCACGGGAAACACTGGCCCTGATCAATTATTAAACCATTCGGAGCCATTATTTACCGTTTGTGAAAATAACATGTGTGGAATGTTCTGATGGGGCATTATGCCTTACTATACTATTATGCTACAGTATGTAACATTCATCTTGCATATAATGTCTCTGGGCTTGTTATTGCTTTCATTTTTCTTGTTTTATTATGCCTTTATCGTCAGTGACTTGAAATGTCTCTCTCTCTCTCTCTCTCTCTCTCTCTCTCCAGAGTCTGTGAGGTTGGTGAATGGTCCTAGTTTGTGTTCAGGCAGAGTGGAGGTGAAGTCTAATGAGTCTTGGGTCTCAGTGTGTGAAGGTGACTTTGACCAGCAGGATGCAGAGGTGGTCTGTAGGCAGCTAGGATGTGGGCCTCCTTCAGTCCTCCAGGGGGCGCTCTATGGAGAAGCCAATGTTTCAATGTGGACCAAAGAGTTCCAGTGTAAAGGCAACGAGTCTGTTCTCCTGGACTGTGGAACTTCAGACTCAACTAGAAACACAAGCTCACCTTACAAGTCTGTTGGACTCACCTGCTCAGGTAAAAGACAGGCTAAATATTTGGTTTGGAACTTTGGATTATTATTTCATGAATAAATAAATATGAATCTTTACTGTTTACTCTCTGGTCTCTGTACAGAGTCTGACAATGTCAGGTTGGTGAGGGGAACCAGTAAGTGTATTGGAATACTGGAGATGAAACACCAGGGAGAGTGGAGACCAGTGGATGGTCGGTCTGACTGGAACCTGAAGTCATCATCTGTAGTGTGTCGACAGCTGGAGTGTGGCTCTGCTGTATCAAGAGAAAGGACTTCTGCTTCTACACATGAACCTGTATGGTGGATTTCAGCTTCCTGTGTTGGGTCTGAGTCTTCACTGAGGGAGTGTGGAACAAAGAAGTCTGGCAATTCCACTGCCAGACTGGAGATTATCTGTTCAGGTAAAACAATGACTTCAACAATGACACATTTACATTATCTCATCTATCTGTCAGTACAATATCTTATAATTAAACTGGTCATACAGTCAAATCTACTGTATTGAGGCGGCGGTGGCTCAGGGGTAGTTTCTGGATGGTAACCGCAAGGTTGCCTGTTCGAACCCCGGCTCCCCCAGAGTTGGTGTCGAAGTGTCCTTGAGCAAGACACTGAACCCCTAATTGCTCCCGATGTGCTGGCTAGTGCCTTGCATGGTTTCTGCCGCCATCGGTATATGAATGGGTGTATGAATGTGTGTGTGAATGGGTGAATTGATGCACAATCTATGTAAAGCGCCTTGGATAAAGGCGCTATATAAATGCACCATTTACCATTTATTACCAATTTCAGCCAATCGCCTCTGTCTTGTTCCAGATCTGCTGTTTAAGCCTATCATCACCTTTGTAAGCTCCAT
This sequence comes from Electrona antarctica, assembly GCF_951216825.1. Taxonomy (NCBI): domain Eukaryota; kingdom Metazoa; phylum Chordata; class Actinopteri; order Myctophiformes; family Myctophidae; genus Electrona; species Electrona antarctica. The sequence goes on along the minus strand of NC_136797.1, from coordinate 45,541,883 downwards.
TTCTGAAAGCCAGCAGCAGGAGCTGCATGTGATCAGCTGCTCCACCAACACAACATCACTGGATACAACACAAGACACAACACCACTGGATACAACACAACACACACCACTGGATACAACACAACACACACCACTGGATACAACACAACACACACCTCTGGATATGACACAACACACATCTCTGGATACGACACAACACACATCACTGGCTACGACACAACACACATCACTGGCTACAACACAACACACATCTCTGGATACGACACAACACACATCTCTGGATACGACACAACACACATCTCTGGATACGACACAACACACAACACTGGATACGACACAACACACATCACTGGATACGACACAACACACATCACTGGATACAACACAAGACACAACACCACTGGATACAACACAACACACAACACCACTGGATACAACACAACACACATCACTGGATACGACACAACACACATCACTGGATACAGCACAACTCACAACATCAGTGCAAACCTTAGTACACTCCATTTCTGGAAGCCAGCAGCAGGTGGTGGAGGGTTTCAGCTTCAGTATCAGATGCTCCATCCTGCCACAGTACCCAGGAGGCTTCTTCTACCTCACCTTCACTGGATCCAACACCACGCGCAACTACACCCAGTCAGCTGTCAATCACTCTGTATCCAACACAACACACAACATCACTGCATCCAACACAACATCACTGGATACAACACAACACACAACGCCACTGGATACAACACGACACACAACACCACTAGATACAACACAACAGACAACACCACTGTATTCAACACAACAGACATCTCTGGATACAACACAACACACAACGCCACTAGATACAACACAACAGACAACACCACTGTATTCAACACAACAGACATCTCTGGATACAACACAACACACAACGCCACTAAATACAACACAACACACAACACCACTAGACATAACACAACACACAGCATCACTGGACACAACACAACAAACAACATCTCTGGATGCAACACAACACACAGCGTCACTGAATGCAACACACAACATCTCTGGATGCAGCGGAACTCAGAACCATACCCAGACAGCTGTCAATCACTCTGCCACATTCCTGTTTCCTGCAGCAAACCACACCCACCAGGGAAGTTACATCTGTGTTTATCACATCCACGTTTTCTCTCACAACTTCTCCTCTAAGAGCGAGGTCCTCTCTATCACTGTCACAGGTAACACGAAATGTGGTCTTTTCAAGTCACAATTTGAAACTCAAGCAAGCAATCTTTACGCTGTTCTTTTGCATGATGTTTGATGTTCTAACATATTTAACATATTTCCCTCACAGCTTCTCATCTGACATCTAACGTTCTCACATGTACAGTCATGGTGCTGCTGCTCTCGATCCTGATAATTGCTGTCCTCTATCGTCTCTGGAAGGTAATCATACTTCTTTATTCAACATAACACTGCAATGTAAATGTCAGACGTTTTTAATTTAAGAGAGCCGGTTTATTAAAGCCGGGCACTGCTGTGTTTCTCCAGGTCATCAGAAGGCGGCGTGCGGGAGCGCAGGACATTGGCGTGGTTTATTATAATGTAAGACGGGAGAGCGTAGAGATAGTTTATTATAACGAATTTGCTCGTTCCGACGTTGAAGCCGGACTGAGTGAAGAGGCAGAATACCACCAGTATGATGATGTGGGTGTACGAGGAGGTGCTGACGCTGCACCCGGTGAGGAGACAGAATACCACCAGTATGATGATGTGGGTGTACGAGGAGGTGCCGAAGCTGCACCCTGTGAGGAGACAGAATACCACCAGTATGATGATGTGGGTGTACGAGGAGGTGCCGAAGCTGCACCCAGTGAGGAGACAGAATACCACCAGTATGATGATGTGGGTGTACGAGGAGGTGCCGAAGCTGCACCCAGTGAGGAGACAGAATACCACCAGTATGATGATGTGGGTGTAGGAGGAGGTGCCGAAGCTGCACCCTGTGAGGAGACAGAATACCACCAGTATGATGATGTGGGTGTACGAGGAGGTGCCGAAGCTGCACCCAGTGAGGAGACGGAATACCACCAGTATGATGATGTGGGCGTACGAGGAGGTGCTGATGGGGCAGTAAGAGGCAGGAGACCTCCTGTGTACGAGGTGGATCTCTAAAGGGTTTCGAGAGAGCACCACAGTAAAGGTCACAGATACAGGGCACAGAATAAAGTATATACATAATACAATCTGAATCATCCCGCCTGGTGCAGAACAGGAGACACCATCATTAATATTAAAGTATACCTAGATGTATAATCCCTTCCAGTGACATCATTGTTTGATTTTTTTGATTATAAATATATATTTATAAATATGTATTTTTTTTATTTGATTTTTGTCATTGTGAGAACGATGGCTTCCATTATATCATGGTAACTTTTAGGGAATAGAAAGCCTGCAGTTTCTATTAGCTTGGATTCCCCATCAATTGTCACTGGTGGACGGGTTTCTGAACTGCCCACAGCCCTCCTATGAGACACATACTGGTTTCTGAACTGCCCACAGCCCTCCTATGAGACACAGACTGGTTTCTGAACTGCCCACAGCCCTCCTATGAGACACAGACCAAGTAGGGAAAATAATTGACCCCCTCCCTCAAAATAATTATGCAGCTCACCTGCATCTTTTAAAACAGGCCTAAAAATCCACCTTTCAGCAGGCCGGAGGGACAGGAAAGGATCACTTCTCCCTTAAACACTCCACTCTGTACATATATGTTTTATTTTTGTTTCTGATTATATTGAATTTTGTTGTTATTTTTCATGTCATGTCTATGAATTGATAGGGCCTGAAATCTAAACAAAACCGCAAAGGACTTTTGTTTTGATGCTATCCCTTTGAGACTGGGCCCTAGTCTTGCGCCACCTATTTACTATTTTGAAAATCATTTTAAAATAGTTCAACTAGCCAATCTACATCTACACGTTGTGAGCTTGTAGATCAACTATTTGAACTATTTTAAAAGGTTTTTTAAAATAAAGTTTAGGGATAAGGGTTAAGGGGTGGTACAAGATATAGCCCCACCATGAGTCTTTACGTAAAAGTACGTGAACATCTCAAATGCAGTCCCTGTCCCACCCACCAATCGGCAGCCATGTTTTCTAAAGCACAGCAATGGACCTGAATGCCTCTTAATGAACTGTAAAGTTCACTGTTCACTTGCAGCAGTGTTGAACGCTGTACTGTAACTGTATGATTTACATGTTATCAATGAAAGAAAAACCTGCAAGAAAAGTTGCAGGTTTAAAACACAATAAGGCGGGTAACAGGAAAAACCCTTCTCTTGACCCAAGTTGACCGTGTTATTATTTATTATAATGTTTTATGTTGCTCACTGCTTTTTCAACAGTCTGTTCTAGGTGTGCAAATGTTTTTATGCAACTAAAGCTTCATGTTAAAATTTAAAATGTGTTTTTCTTTTTTTTTACATGTTTGATATGTAGGTGTGCGAATGTTTTTAACTATTATGTTAATATTAAAATTCAATAAAGTTGAAACTCCTTGAGTAAAATTAAGTGTTCCATCTCGTAACTGTGTTGTGTGTGAAGTACAGGAAGTTGTCACCGGTTACCATGAACACAAACCAAGGATTCGTCCGAAATCAGTGGCTGCGTCCGAATTCATAGTCCCTACTCCCTACTCCCCAGTGATGATATCGGACAGTAGGCTACTCGTGAACTCGATACTGCCACCATCTGACACAGTCAGGTTATTCCCTCCCCAATGATTGTGGATTGCAAATTATTCTAAACACATAATGATGGCGCTTTTATGCATTTGTCGCAATTCTAAAAAAGAATGTTATTTAAATAGATATATTTTTTGTATTCATGGATGAATGAAGGAATGAATAAATGAATAGGTTAATGACAATATGTTTGCAGGCATTTAGGCCTATGTTCGTGTTATGGTTATTCTCTTTACATAACATAACTGATTCCTCTCCTCTCCCACCGCACCATATTATCCAGCAATATGAAAACAGTGCACCACCTTGACAATATTCTTTTGACAATGAAAACATCATGACATATCATTGAATAGCATTTATAACCACATGAACCCCCGCTATATGCCTCTTCTGGCCGGTACCAGGTCACCTCGCCCCTTTTCCAACTCGCCCCGGCGAAAAGTGAAGACGGCTCGCCCCGAGCCGTGGAGAGCCCGCCCCCAAAGCGCGGATATGGCGTGCAACTACATGTAAACTGTCTGGTAACGGAACTTGTTGCGGCGTCTCGCATCGTAGACGAGTGCCGATGAGCGATGAAATGGACTGGATAAATAACAGCGTTGCTATATTATTATAGTCACAGGTCACATAATAATAATAATAATAGGACTTTCCAGCACCAATTCTTACAAGGAACGCAGGTGTGTATAGTTAATATATAATGTGAACGAACAACTGGACTGACAGAACAATGTCGGAATGTTGAGAGTTGGAAGTAAGCACTCGAGGAATGAAGAGAAACAAAAAAAGACATCCAATGGCCTTTTGGTAAGACTTTTTGAAAGCAGTTTGGGGCCACTGGGGTTTGTTTGTTTGTTTGTTTGCACCACACCACACCGCACAGCACTGGGAGGAAGAGGGACATGATGATGGTTCACTCTTCCAGGGTTCTGAAGGCGTTCTGCATGTCCTCCAACAGCTGGGCGTAGTCTGCTTTGATCTTGGCCTCGCCGTCCTTCACCGGGTCCTGAAGCAGACCAATAATAATAACACGTTAGTTAAAAGATACATTTTAGATTCGTGGAACAGAACTTGAACAATGGCACTTTTAGTCATAGTCTCCTTGAATAGTTTTCATTTCGTTTGAGTCACATTTTGGTCACCTGGAATGTCTTAGTGTTAGTCGACTAAATCTACAGTTGATTTAGTCAACTAAAATGTATTTTGGCGGGCCTTGATGCCGTCGTAATGACTGTTTTTACACTTGCTGAAAATAGCCCATCTACAAGCTCACAACGCGTCGCAGCACGACACGTTGTGAGCTTGTAGATCTGCTATTTTCAGCATGCAACCAAGTGTAAAATGACTTATACTGGATCTCTAGTCCCTTCCTAACATTTAGTCTAGTTTTCATTTAGTTTTCGTCAGTGAAAAAAGGTAGTCGACGGACATTTTTCGTCATAGTTTTAGTCGACGAAAACAACACTGGAACAACGCACAAGATTTACTTCATGTTAATACAGAGTGATAGTTGCCGACACGTTTAGAATCGATTGTCTTCATTGATCAAGTCAACCACAAGCCCGAGAAAATCAAACATCGGGATATTTGCTGGCGGGAACGTTGGCCAAGTCTGTTAGTCACTTTCAATCTGGAATCCCTAAATTTGGGTATGTCCTTATAGGCAAAAAAAAGTCTGAAAAAGACAAGCTCACGATGCGCTGCATTTCATCATATGACATGCATCATTCGTTGTCTTCCCTCTCCTCCGAACACGGGCCGATTGTGTTTGTGGAGAACTAGCTTGACAAAGCAGGATGCGCCACAGTGGAATCGAACCCACACAACCTCCACGGTGGTGGTGGGCAGGCACTTCACCGCTGCACCAACCCTGTGAGTGCCTCACCTAGGGCTGTCACCATTACAAGTTTAAGCTGACGATGAATTGTCACAAATAATTGCAATTAACGATTTAATTGTGTTTTTTTTTTGCATTGGAACGTTACAATGTGTATCGGATAGCCTTTTGGGCTTCATAATCACAAATTGCACAGGGCAGATATGACAAATAACATAAATATACAGGGGGAAAAAACACATTTAATAGATTTGTCTTTCCAAAAATATTACAAAACACGTAAACTACAAGCTTGTAAATGTAGATCAACTATTTTCTCTATTTTTGAAAAATGAAAATGAAAATTTGTGACTGGAAGAATTTGAAAAAAAGATGTATGGACATTTTGACGATGATTTGGCGCTTCTATAATCATTGTGCCGGTCCCCAACCATACCGTACCTTGAACTTCATGGCGCTGATCTTGTAGAGGATCTCTCCCATGTGCTCTCGGATCATGGACCAGGTGATCTTCTGGTCGCTCTGCGCCGTGCTCTCCACGGCGTGGCGCGCCATGTCGTAGAACGCGATCATGTTGGACAGGATGCCCACCGTCTTGTAGAACGGACAGAACCTGTGTGGTGCAGGGAAAGAAGTCCCGTTATGAAATATCTAGTCTCACGTAGCCAGACAATTATTCCACAAAGTCCGAATGCTATATAGAGTCTGGAACTATAGCAACCCATGAGCTGAGTAAGGAAGCTGCCATTTCCGTTCACGGAAATATATTTTAAAATATCTTTACATTTTCTTTTTGCATTTTCTTTTCTGCTAAGCAACAAGCTATACATGCTTAGGTGTTTTCTATTTATATTGGGATAAATCTGCGCGACTGTAAAGACGAAACGGAAGTGGGGAGGAGGCTCCACTTCCGCTTTATCGCTTAGGCATGACAGCTCTTCCGTTGGTCCAGACTGTATGATGAAGCTTTTGGAAATTGCGAGAGTCAACAGTCTGTGACATATCTGACACTAATACAATTGTATGGAAGACGCTTCTAAAACATGCAGCATTGGTAGTTGACCACTTCAAATGCTCCAATCTTAAAATAATAACAGACAAATAGCCGATCCACAGCTGCAGATCAGCTATTTCAGTTGTGCAACGTCACATTCTGCTTCCACAGAAGACATGGCTGCCGGCTTCTATATGGAATCCCAAAAGAGTGACCGAGAAGTTGAGAACTTTAACAGTATTACTGCGTAACCCGCGTTCCCTGCTATTTAATCCAATATTCTACGCTGCCGAGGTTGTTATGATCAGAAGAACCAGCGGCCATGACAATGCGAAACGAAGCCACCCTGCACAGCATGTAGTCTAAACAAACGGCCCGTTCACATGCATTGGGCTCAATTTCCCAGAAGCCCTAGCAGCCCAGAGGATGACTTGATTCCCAGGTTTCGTCGTCATAACGCGACGGACTCGTCACCAGGTCCGGGACAAATCCGCTATTTCTTTAAAATGATTTAAAAAAACGGCGAATTAAACACATTAACCCATTTTGGGCGGGAACCCCTTTTGGTGTTAGCATTATGTTATGCTTTAGCTATTGAAAAATAGCAGATCTACAAGCTCGTAGCGCGCCACCGAGTGGCGCGCTACGAGCTTGTAGGTCTGCGATTTTTTAAACATCGAAGAACGACTGACATAGAAACATAGCTCTTTCAGAAAACTGTCAGGATGTAGAAGACCTTTTTAGAATCTGATCTCAGGTCAAAATGGGTTAATCCACGAGAAAGAAGTAAAATACTATTGTGTCATCATCACTGTCAACTGTCAAGCCTGGTAGTCATCTGGACAAGGAATAAAAATAAAAAAAAAGGTACACTACACATCAGTGTTTCTTTTTGGGGTTTTTTACCTGTCGTAGGGGGTGTAACCGTTCTGTTGCAGAAAGTCGTCCTTCAGCAGCTTGGCGACCTCTAGCGTGATCTTGTCCGACTCAGCCAGAGATGCCTGTTATACGACTACAACGGGATGAGGAGACATTAGTGGATGTTTTACAGCTTGAGTTTAAAATAATAGTTAATGTGGTTAAAAGCTAAAAAGGTGACACAGATAAGTTCCAGGTCTTAAATGTTGGTTAACTGGTTCAGACCGTACGACGTGTGGGCACGTCATCGGCCATCCAGCCGACGGATCCAGAGGACACGTCCTAGCGCATTTTCGATGATATCAAACGAGAGAAGAATATTCTGCATTTTTCTCTTTTTTTCTTTTGAGTTGGACTCCAAGGCCACCATACTTTTGGCTCTTCGTTCATCTGCGGTCCCGTTCACTTCCTACTTTACCGCGGCAGAAAGAATGGCTCGTCTCTCCTAATCTAAGGAGCTCTCCGTGGTTTTGATCAGATGGATTTACTAAGCTCTTAATTTCTGACTTCTCACCTGCCTCTCGTTCAAAATATGAACACGAGCGATAATATTGAAACGAAAGAAAGGTAAGCAAGAAAAAATATGTCTCCGGTTTGAACGGAACAAAACTCATAGAGCTTGTAGGTCTGCTATTTTTGAAAAATCGAAGAACGACTGACATAGAAACATAGCTTTTTCTGAAAACTGTCAGGATGTAGAAGACATTTTTAGATCTCAGGTCAAAATGGGTTAATGTGGTTAAAAGCTAAAAGGTGACACAGATGCGTTCCAGGTCTAAATGGGTTAAATGTTGGGTTAAACGTTGGTCATTCCGTCGTCTCCTCACCTTGCCGACCAGCTGTACGATCTCGGCCAGGTCCTCCTCCTGCAGGATCTCCTTGGCCTTGGTGCGCAGCGGCACGCACTCTGGGAAGTGCTTGTCGTAGTACTCGTCCAGAGCGAGAGTGTACTTGCTGTAGCTGATCAGCCAGTTGACCGAGGGGAAGTGCTTCCTCTGGGCCAGCTTCTTGTCCAGACCCCAGAACACCTGCACAAGAAGAGAGAAACACACAAACGAGAATGCTAGTGTGAAACTATAGGCCTGAACCTCAATTAGTCCGACACTACCAATCTCTAATTTGATGTTTTTCGATTTAGAGATTGGCCTAATTGGTTATATTAATTAACAAATAGTTTGATTTTGTTTTAAAAGGATATATATATATATATATATATATATATATATATATATTGTGAGGTTTCGGATGTAAATCAAACACAGGGCTCAGGTTAACCAGGGTCTGGACTTCTCTAGTCACGGATTTTATTTTCTCAGGGTTTCTCACAGGGGGAAATAAACAGTGTGAGGCAATGTTCAGGGGGGTGAAGCTCTGTGCCTCTGGAGTCCGGTCTGTAGGGTGAGAGGGCACAGAGTTACACACTGACAACCAACAGAAACATACGTTGGGGCCCTGGGTCCACCCAGGGCGGTCTACCAACGTTAAACACCCGATAATAATCCTCTTCTTAGCACTTCACTTTTTTGGACAGTTGGTACGGCGGCCGAGCCCTAGGGGGCGCCCTCGGGCCGCCTGACTGCCGCAGGTGGGTCTAGAAGAGGCTTTCTCTGGTGCGCGTCTAGACACGGAGCCCGGCCCAACCGGATCTTCAGACGGATACGGTTGAGTGGGTGGGTCCTTCACCGCTATACGATATCTTCGGCCAAATAGTAATAATAATAACAGCTTCTCAATGTCTCTTCCCCTGCGATCTCTTCTTTCAGATCGAGGCGCTCACACAATGTCCATGGGAGCTGGCCAGGCTCGAATTGTTAATCACCGTCTTCTTTAACAGTCTTCTATGGCCGTCCATAGAACGTAAGATTAAAGGTGGGCTTACGACCTGAGATGAATGAAGGCGTCCGGGAGATGCGAGCTCCTTGTCCTCGCATTGATCGACCGGGCCATTTACATATATTCGTCCATAGACGCGGCTGCTCCGCTCTCCGTCTCCGCGTCAGGACTGCTACTGCTGCTGCTCCATGAAGCCTATGAATGGATAGAGTGGTGAGGGTGTGGATCAGGCATATAGGAATGTGGTACAGAGAGGCGCTGCATTTCTATGCCACTTACCACCCAAGGCTCGCTCTACGAGCGCGCTGCGTCTCTAGCTCTCTCTACGTGGTGAACCAACCTGCACTGACACGCGAGTCCGTCTGTGTTTATATAGTCCTCGTTCAGGCTCGCAGGTGAGTGTGGTTACCTGACGAGTAGGCGGCGGCATCAACCCTGACTGGCCGAGTAGGAGGTTCGGTAGGTAGGCGTTGTCTACCACGACACCCAGAGCGCGTCTCGTGACGTAGGGTTTCTGTCTGCTTGGTGCGCTGCTGGTTACCATGGCAACGTATGCCGGTGAATGGTGGCTGTCACTGGAGACACCACACATCCTCCCCCTAAGCTTCTCGCCCCCGCCAGAAGCTTCACTGACCTGTCCGTCTTCGTACCGCCTCGAGAGTGCATCGGCGTGTTTTAGCTCTTTACCTGGGCGGTGTTCCACCTTGAAGTTATAGTTTTGCAGCTCGACGAACCACCGTGTCACTCTGTCGTTCCTATCTTTGTTCGTCGACATCCACTTGAGTGGTGCGTGGTCGGTTATGAGCGTAAACCTCCGTCCCCATAAATAATAGCGCAAGTGGTGAATTGCCCACTTCACCGCTAGGCATTCTTTTTCTACTGTTGAATAATTCCTCTCGTGTTTCAATAGCTTTCTGCTTATGTATGTGATCGGGTGCTCGTCGCCCTCTATTGTTTGTGCGAGCACAGCGCCGACGCCGGTGCCGGATGCGTCCGTGTGCAGCGTGAAAGGCTGGCTAAAGTCTGGTGTGACCAGTACCGGCTCGCTGCATAGTGCCGCTTTCAGCGCTTGGAACGCAGCCTCGGTGCTGTCGGTCCAACATACGTGGTGGGGCAGGTTTTTTTTTGTTAGGTCGTGGAGCGGGCCAGCCAGAGTGGCAAAGTTTTCCACGAACTTTTGATAGTATGAAACCAGGCCGAGGAATGATTTGACTTGTTTTTTGGTGGTGGGTCGGGGCCAGGCCTGTATTCTCTCCACTTTCTTTTGTTGTGGGCGTATGCAGCCCCGGCCTATAGTATAGCCTAAGTAGTCCGTCTCCGTCCAACCAACCCGACACTTCTTTGGGTTGGCGGTGAGCCCCGCGGTGCGTAACGCGGCCAGCACCGCTTCCACCTGTTCTATGTGTTGGGACCAAGTAACGGAATGAATGATGACGTCATCAATATAAGCGGCCGCGTACTCTCGGTGCGGGCGGAGGACTTTGTCCATCAGGCGCTGGAAGGTGGCCGGCGCGCCGTGGACTCCGAACGGCATTGTCTTATATTGAAAGAGCCCGTCGGGGGTAGTGAAGGCAGTCTTGGGTCGGGACCGGGGAGTTAACAAGACTTGCCAATACCCTTTTGTTAAGTCCAAGGTGCTCACGAACCGTGCGGGACCGAGTCGCTGTACGAGTTCGTCGACGCGCGCCATTGGATAGGCGTCAAACGCGGAGATCTCGTTTAACTTCCGAAAGTCGTTGCAGAACCTCAGGCTGCCGTCTGGTTTGGGGACCAGTACGATGGGGCTGGACCATGGGCTATACGACTCTTCTATCACGCCTAATTCCAGCATTTTTTTTACCTCGTCGCGGACCGCCTCCCTCCTGGCCTCGGGGATCCTGTATGGGCGGAGGCGCACGACTTTGCCCGGCAGCGTGTCGATGTCGTGCTGGACGACATTGGTCTGCCCTGGCAGTTCGGAGAACACATCTGTGTTTCGGTCCAACAGCTCCCGGACGTCCTGCGCCTGCTGGGGGGACAAGTCCTCGCCCACGGCCACTGGTGGGATCTGAGGAGAGACAGCAGTTAGGAGAGCAGGTAACGGGATGGCCTCGGGCTCGTGCCATTTTTTTAATATATTAATGTGGTATACTTGCGTCTCCCTCCTTCTTCCTGGCTGACTGACGCGGTAGTTTACCGGGCTGAGTTTCTCTACCACCTCGTAAGGTCCTTTCCAGCGGGCAAGGAATTTACACTCCGTGGTGGGCACGAGTACTAGCACTTGCTCTCCGGGCTTGAATTCTCGTATGAGCGCGCCTCTGTTGTATATGCGCGCTTGGTCGGCCTGTGCCTTCTGCATGTGCTCGCGCACCAGTGGCCACACGCGTTTTGCGCGTTCTTGGAGTGTGACAACGTGCTCTATCACGCTGCGTAATGGCGAGGGCTGGCTCTCCCAAGCCTCTTTAGCGAGGTCTAGGAGGCCGCGGGGTCTCCTCCCATAGAGGAGCTCGAACGGAGAGAAGCCGGTCGAGGCCTGGGGAACCTCTCGTATGGCACACAGAACATACGGGATGAGGCGGTCCCAATCTTTTCCGTCCTCCTCTGCTACTTTTTTTAGCATTTTTTTTAATGTCTGGTTAAATCTTTCAACCAGCCCGTCCGTCTGCGGGTGGTAGACGGAGGTTCGAATCTGTTTCACCTTTAGCCATCGGTACAAGCTGGTCATGAGGCGTGCCACGAAACATGTGCCCTGATCCGTTAGGATTTCGTCCACGACACCCACCCGGCTAAATAGCATCATTAACTCGTGTGAAACAGTTTTAGCCGTGGCGGTGCGCAACGGGATGGCCTCTGGGTAGCGCGTCGCGTAATCAACTATGACCAGGATATACTTGTGGCCTCTGGCTGATTTAGGCAACGGGCCGATTATATCCATCGCAATGCGTGAGAACGGAACGTCTAGGATTGGTAGGGGTATAAGCGGCGCATGGGCTACTGCGCGGGGGGCCACCAGCTGGCACTCTGGGCACGCTCTACAGAAGCGCTCGACCGCGCTCTTCACTCCCGGCCAATAGAAGCGAGTGACAATTCTATCATAGGTCTTTTGGACCCCTAGGTGGGCACCTAGCTGGTGTGAGTGAGCCAAATACATCACACGTAGGACGTATTCTTTTGGGACCAACAGCTGTTCTACAAGCTCGCCTGCCTTGTCCTTATAACACCGGTATAGAAGGCCCCGCTTCACTACAAAGTGTGGTAGGGAAATTTCACTCACCCCAGGGTTCAGGACGCCGTCGACGGCGGACACGTGGTTCCGAGCCGGCGCCAGGTTCGGGTCGGTCCACTGGCCGCTGGCGAACTTCCCTTGGAGATGGGCTGGCGGCGTGTCAAGCTCTGGGAAGTGAGTGAATGGGTCGTCGCTTGCTTCTCTCTCTGGTGCGTCGGCGGGCGGGAGGGCCGGGTTGCTGGGCCCGGGCCGCTCGGTGTCTGGGGAGGTGGCGTCCGATGAGGGCTCGGACGGGGTCCCGGCGAGCGCCGGGCAGGCCAGGCGGGGGCCAGCACTTCGTCGACCCCTCCGGCGTCGGCCCCCCGGGGGCCTGGCCCGCCAGTACTTCTTGAACAGTGAGCAGTCGGTGCCAATCAGAAGGGGCACCGGGAGGTCGGGGACCACGCCCGCTGTGACCTGGGCGTCACCCCGTGGGGTCTGCACCTGGAGCCGTGCCACTGGGTAGCGGCGCACGTCTCCGTGTACACAGGTGACCGGGAGGCTCCGGGGCCCGGTACTGGTGGCGAGGTCCGCCCTCACCAGCGTCACCACGCTGCCGGAGTCCACCAGCGCGTGGGTATCGGTTCCGTCCACCCGCACCGGGATGGTGGCGCGTCGGAGGCTGCCCCCCGTGTGGAGGCAGGGCCGGCCGTGGTCGAGACTGGCGGCCGACGCCATAGAGGCATCCGCGTCGCGGGGCCGGTCCGGGCAAGCCCAGGAGAGGTGGCCTCCTTGACCACACACATAACATCTCCTGGCCTTCTGGGTGCGCTCGTTCTGCTGACTCGCAGGGGGTTGGGACCGAGAGGGTGTCGGTTGCTGCCGTCGCTTCTCTCGTCCTTGTCTGTCGTCGGCCTTCTGGGTTGGTTCACTGCGTGTTTGCTTCGCCATGTCGATGCTCACCTGGTGGTTCTCCAGCAGGGCCACCAGGGCATCGACGGAGGTGGGGCTAATGCCGGCAGCATATTCTTTGGCCTTGGGTGGCAATGCCCGGACGGCCCGGTCAACTACTATCCGCTCTATCCATGGCATGTCCTCTCCTGTGGTTAACCAGTTCTGTGCCAGTCTCATTAGACCTGCGATCTGGGGCCGGGGGGCTTCGGAGGGCGTGTATGACCAGAGATGGTACCGGTGGGCCCTGGCTGGAAGGCTGTAGCCCAGGCCGGACAAAATGGCCGCCTTCAGCCGTTCGTAGTTTTGGGCCTCCCCGGCGGGCATGTCAGTATAGGCCCTCTGGGGCTCTCCGGACAGGTACGGGGCCAGGATGTTGGCCCACTCGTCTGCTGGCCAGTGCTCTCTGGTGGCGGTGCGTTCAAACACCTCCAAGTACGACTCCACGTCGTCCTCTGGGCCCATCTTGGTGAGTGTGCCCCCTCGTGGCCGGCGTTGCTCGCCCTCGCGTTCGAAGGTGCGCGCTAGGTCCCTAACCGCATTCTGGAGCTCTGCCTGGCTCCTAAGCAGGGCAGCAATGGCATTGGCGTGTTCCATCGCCAGCGATGATTTGGATCGACGATACCCACGTTCTCCACCAACTGTGAGGTTTCGGATGTAAATCAAACACAGGGCTCAGGTTAACCAGGGTCTGGACTTCTCTAGTCACGGATTTTATTTTCTCAGGGTTTCTCACAGGGGGAAATAAACAGTGTGAGGCAATGTTCAGGGGGGTGAAGCTCTGTGCCTCTGGAGTCCGGTCTGTAGGGTGAGAGGGCACAGAGTTACACACTGACAACCAACAGAAACATACGTTGGGGCCCTGGGTCCACCCAGGGCGGTCTACCAACGTTAAACACCCGATAATAATCCTCTTCTTAGCACTTCACTTTTTTGGACAGTTGGTACGGCGGCCGAGCCCTAGGGGGCGCCCTCGGGCCGCCTGACTGCCGCAGGTGGGTCTAGAAGAGGCTTTCTCTGGTGCGCGTCTAGACACGGAGCCCGGCCCAACCGGATCTTCAGACGGATACGGTTGAGTGGGTGGGTCCTTCACCGCTATACGATATCTTCGGCCAAATAGTAATAATAATAACAGCTTCTCAATGTCTCTTCCCCTGCGATCTCTTCTTTCAGATCGAGGCGCTCACACAATGTCCATGGGAGCTGGCCAGGCTCGAATTGTTAATCACCGTCTTCTTTAACAGTCTTCTATGGCCGTCCATAGAACGTAAGATTAAAGGTGGGCTTACGACCTGAGATGAATGAAGGCGTCCGGGAGATGCGAGCTCCTTGTCCTCGCATTGATCGACCGGGCCATTTACATATATTCGTCCATGGATGCGGCTGCTCCGCTCTCCGTCTCCGCGTCAGGACTGCTACTGCTGCTGCTCCATGAAGCCTATGAATGGATAGAGTGGTGAGGGTGTGGATCAGGCATATAGGAATGTGGTACAGAGAGGCGCTGCATTTCTATGCCACTTACCACCCAAGGCTCGCTCTACGAGCGCGCTGCGTCTCTAGCTCTCTCTACGTGGTGAACCAACCTGCACTGACACGCGAGTCCGTCTGTGTTTATATAGTCCTCGTTCAGGCTCGCAGGTGAGTGTGGTTACCTGACGAGTAGGCGGCGGCATCAACCCTGACTGGCCGAGTAGGAGGTTCGGTAGGTAGGCGTTGTCTACCACGACACCCAGAGCGCGTCTCGTGACGTAGGGTTTCTGTCTGCTTGGTGCGCTGCTGGTTACCATGGCAACGTATGCCGGTGAATGGTGGCTGTCACTGGAGACACCACAATATATATAATTCTTTTTTTATTGGGAGAAACCAAGCAAGTATATGTTAAATCAAGTACCCCCCACAGCCCAAATGGAATGCTCCTCTATTGCATTTATTTATTTTTATGTTATGCAATCAGAGGGATCAGACTGATGATTCCACTGCCAATCTGTCAATTTATTTTGTAAAAATTCTGTAATAGTCAACTAACAGTCGACTATACCATTTTGGCCATCCATAGTCGACTATATTAATCCTTAATCCAGTGTTGATTTTGTCGACTAAAACTATGACGAAAAATGTTCGTCGACTACCCCTTTTCACTGACGAAAACTAAATGGAAACTAAATGAAAACTAAGCTATGATGACTAAATATACTGACAATTTCATCAACAAATAAAAAACTAGACGTCAGGAAGGGACTAGTGGACAAGAGATCCAGTATAAGTCAATTTACACATGGTTGCATGCTGAAAATAGCAGATCTACAAGCTCACAACGCGTCGCAATGCGACGCGTTGTGAGCTTGTAGATCGGCTATTTTCAGCAAGTGTAAAAACAGTCATTACGACAGCATCAAGTCCAGCCAAAATACATTTTACTCAACTAATACAACTGTAGATTTAGTCGACTAAAACTAGACTAAGGCCCTTTCCCAATTCCTTTTTTAACCCTACCCCTCATCCCTTGGCCCTAGCCCTTATCCCTTGGCCCTTCCCCTTGTCCCTTCATAATGAGTGTCAAGGGGTAGGGGGATAAATCATCACCCTAGGAATTGGAACGTCCCTAAATATTGAACGTCCCTTGTAGATATTGATATACAACCTGTTCTCAGAAAATAGCTGATCTGCAAGCTCACTACAGGCCAGTGGTCCCCACACTTTTTCATGTCAAGGACCCCCAAATTGACACGAATTAGCCCGCAGACCCCCATTTGAAGAGATATGCCAGGCACCCCATATATTTTTACGAATCTAGCAGTGTCACGGACCACCAGTGTGACATGCATTAGTCCATGGACCCCCATTTGATGGCATTTCTGTCTCTGGGATCCCCAATTTATATTGTAAAATCAATGTTAATTAACTCTGAGAGTGTACAAATGGACCCTTATGGGTCCATTTGGTTCCAAACTATCATTTAGCTGGGGACCTCCTGGAAGTCTCTCAAGGACCCCTGGGGGTCCCCATAACCCACTTTGGAAACCACTGCTATAAGCTGTAGATCGGCTATTTTGGGAGAAGAGATGGAACGTAAATATTTATGGCTGTGGTTATGATGAAATAAATATATTGTAATTTTGTCTCATCTTGGTAGCCCACCAGAATGTAATTCAGCTAGATATAGCTCATTCTGACACACTGCTCAACAGTTGTACCTGATTCATTGATTATTGTATTAACAGTTTGTATAGAATGGGTACAGTTATATATCATAATAGCCTACAGGGTTAGAAAAAGGAAAAACAATTTACAGTATAGAAAGAAGGGGCTGTGGTCACTGTGTTCATTGTTTTTAATATCATTAAGAACAGAGTCATTTTCTATCATGGAAGTCGTGGTATGCTAATAATAATATGAATGATAATGTTTCAAATTCAACAACATTTAGGACAATCGTGATTCATCTCCATCCAATGTACAGGCTGTACAGCAGCTTGCAGACTGTTCCATAGCTGGTTTGCCTGGGGGGAAAAACCAACACCATTGCTAATTAGTTATGTAACTTATGCAACTTGTGGGGATTAGCATAACATTGGTCATGATAATACCATACCAGCTATAACTGCAGCGAGTAGCCAACGTTATGCAGCGACAGCGTTATGTAGGTACAGTAGGATATTTCACGGCTTTTAAGAGCTCCAAAACTGCAGAATGTTGACATATCGTGGTCTGGGGGTCGGACTGATGCCTGCTAGTTAAGCTAGTTTGCATCCGAGTTGTTCCACCGGGGCACCGGCGGTAAATAAAAAATAATAAAGCGCTGATGCAAAATTAATGGGTAACGTTACCGTAACGTTGTATGAATGCAACGCCGTAGCATATCGTTAGTTCAAGTGAGGTAACGTTAACCTTTGCTAGAGATTGCGATATTTTTGGCGATGCAGATTGTTAACACATTCAAATAATATTGGTTAATATCATATTCTTCCATAAGTTCCATAATAAAGGACTGAAAAGGCGTCTTACCTTGTCCGCCTTCCGCCCTCTGTGTCATGTCCTTCCGTTTGAAATCTGGTCGCGATATCCCTTGGTTTGAAGGGGATCCTAACCCTCGCCATTGCCCCTACCCCTCGCTCCAAAGAGAATTGAGATAACCCTTCCTCCTCACGTGAACGCGCATCAGCAAGGGGAAGGGCTAAGGGCGATGGAGAAGGGGGGAATTGGGAAAGGGCCTTAACTAAAACATTCCAGGTGACTAAAATGTGACTAAAACTAAATGAAAACTAGAGACTATGACTAAAACTAAAATGTGCTGCCAAAAACAACACTGCCTTAGTCACGGGCGGCCCTATATGAAATAGGCCCTATATGAAAACTAAACAAAACGCGTGTGACATTAACGCTCTTTCCCAATTCATTTTTTAACCCTACCCCTCAGCCCTTGGCCCTAGCCCTTATCCCTTGGCCCTTCCCCTTGCCCCTTCATAATGAGTGTCAAGTGGAATCATCCCCCTAGGAATTGGAACGTCCCTTATAAAAACCTATGGCATCGCTGTGCGACGCAATTGTGCAACGGAAACCCTTGGACGTAAACAACATCCCGTTTCTGTGGTAACGCCAGCAACCTGTATAATGCCTTCTCCTGCTGTTATTGTTTCTTTCGCTTGTGCGATTCAACTTTTTCTGCGGCTGACGGAGGCGAAACAAGCGGGAGCAAGGAAACGAAGGTTCATCCGACATGTGGGAGTATTGGTGGCGCAGTTAGAGGTATGTAGACCCGTAGCAGCAAGCTCGTGTAATAATAAGCTCATAAGCCCTCGAGCTTGGCAATGTTGTAACTTATAACGTTATTCATTACAGCTTCGAACTAACGTTAACCAACGATTGATTTGTATTTGTTTAACTAGTAACTATTATTTATTTTTCTTTCAAGTCTGCTTGGTGTAAAAGGGATAGGCAAAATAAGCCACTGGCTTCAACATAAACCATTTGTCTGTAGGCCTATAGTGCAAAGTTATGATCAAATGAATGTATTCCATGTTCATTCTATGACCAAAATAAACTGAACTGAACTGAGTAATGCTATCCTACACATTATTGCCTTTATTAGCTTGGGGAAGGTGGGAATCCTTCGCTGTAGGCCTACAGTCTGTACACATTTTCAGGGACACTTTGCTCAGATATTCTACCTGATGTTACACCCCTGTCTTCTACCAGTGTAGCTGAGGCTAGCAGAATCAGTGTTTTCTTTCAAATCACTTCTAAAAGTGGTTTCTGCTTTTGTTATAAGATCATTTTTGTTGCTGTTTATTCTGTTATTTATTGTTAGGCCTACCCATTGATTTTGTGTTTTAAGTATGCTGTTTTAACCTATTAACTTTGTTAGGAAAATAAATTGATTCTCATTACACCTGGTACAACATAAAAATGACAAACTAAACAAACTTCTCTTTTTTGTTTCAATTGCAGAGAGGTCGACGTGCAGTTTACTGCCAGTTGAACAACACCGTGCCTGTCCTGCGGTTATGGTTTGACGTCGAGAGGGAGCTGAAAGCTGACTTCCGTCTCACCAGAAGGTCAATGAACGCTGTCCAGAGGCTACTGCACAGAGACCAGGACCATGGCTGGGGTAATGAAATGGAAGTCCTGGTCTACATCTACTGGCTGGCTCATGGTCTCTCGTACCGGTGTGTGTTGAACACGTTCAGCATCCCCCTTTCCACTTGCCATCGAATTATCCACAGAGTGGCCAAGCACATCTGTCGCCGCCAGAGCCTCGCCATCCGGTTCCCTCGGGCAGATGAGCTCCATGCTGTCGGCCAAGGATTTGCCCACTTGTCTAAAACCCCAGCTTTCAACAATGTAGTTGGTGCGATAGACGGCAGCCATGTGAGGATCAAACCCCCAAAGACCCACCACCTGGACTACTTGAATTACAAGAACTTTTATTCAATTACCATGCAGGCAATTTGTGATTCGGATGGGAGGTTCTTGGACATCTTTGTGGGTTACCCTGGGGCAGTTCATGACACCCGGATCATGAAGAACAGCACCTTTTTCAGGGCCAGACAGTACCCCCCCCCCCCCCCCCCCCCCCCCACCCCCCGCTACATCCTTCTAGGTGATGGCGGCTACCCCTGTTTGGAAACACCAATCTGTCTCATCACACCCTACAGAGAACCAGTTAATGGAATCGTAGAGAGAAGATTCAACATCTGTCATAGAAGGGGCCGTGGCATCATTGAAAGGGCTTTTGGGATGATGAAGACGAGATGGAGGACGACACTTT
This sequence comes from Electrona antarctica, assembly GCF_951216825.1. Lineage (NCBI taxonomy): Eukaryota > Metazoa > Chordata > Actinopteri > Myctophiformes > Myctophidae > Electrona > Electrona antarctica. The sequence continues at coordinate 45,522,153 of NC_136797.1, read as the reverse complement.
TCAAGGCCCTGGAGGTGAAGCCCACATTCACACCAATGGTCATTGCCACCTGTGCCTTTCTGCACAATGTGTGTATGGACAATGGAGACACACTTGAGCCAGATGAGGATGTTACTGCAGACATTTTCGAACCCCGTGCTCCCCTTGAGGGCCTGGCCAATGGCGAAACCTCAGGGAATGACGCAAGAGACAGGCTAGCCGCTCTGGTTACAGCCCATGCAGACGGTGTATAATACATTGTTTGATTATTATTATTTTATTATTTATTATTGAGGATATATTGTGATTATCCCTGCTGCTATATTTTCCAATTTCCATTTAGGCCTTGCGTCGACTTTTTTTTAAATGTCTTCTAAATCATTTTGAAGACAGTTTTCTGAACTACCTCATGTTTCTATGTCAGTGGTGCTTATATTTCATGTCAAGGATCCCAAAAAGAAGCAAAGATTTTAGTTAATAACGTTTTTCAAAAATAGCAGCTCTACAAGCTCGTAGCACGGCACTCGGTGCCTATGTTGCCTAACTTTTTGCTTCTATTTTATTTTACAAAAACTTTGTATGGCAAGTAATCCACTGTAAGCACTATTCAGATGTTACTTTTCTTATGACTGAAGGAATTTAATTTATTGTGCTCTTTTGGTTTGAAAGAAGAAACCAAATTCACAGTTGCTTTGTATCTGCAGGGTGGTTATCTGGTGTAAACCACTGTCCTGTACATTAGAGGAAAGTCATTGTTTATTTGATGTTTTGTTTTCATTGTCCTTTATCTTTTTTTTATTTAAGCATCCATCTCATGGAAGCATAACTAACAACTTCTTTGAGATACTATTCCAGTATAGTGCTGCCAGAATTGGCCAAAAATTACTTTGGTTCGAACGTATATAATTTTATGAAATATTGCAGCCTACTATGCTGTAAAACTTCTTTCTTTATATGCTCTAGTCGTGTATTTTGAGACCATTCCGTTACCAATGTGGCCTTTTTTATGCCCGATTCTATTGTGCATTACTACTTTTTATAGTTCCTATATCCCAAGGCTTTTTGAATGGGAAATTGAAAAATAAAACGACATTGTTTGGCTAAAGTGCCTAAAGTATTTTTCTTCAATCTCACAGGCGACCTGATGCATATCAATGACAATGCTTGGACAACTTATCTAGGAACTATACACTGATCTGTACATTACTGTAGTCCCAGAAGTTCGTTTCCTGTTACATTACATTTTCCCATGGCTTTGTTTGGTTCAGCATCAGATTTGAACAGGAAACATGACTGTGTTGTGTGCTTTTCCAGTTCAAGAGACAATCCAGGCGGGAAGCACGCACATCTCAAGTGTACTGGTGCTGGACATAACTATACATAAGGAAGGTTGGATGTCCGCACACCGTGGTTAAGCTTGTGCGGACATCCAACCTTCCTTATGTTTCAAACCTGCTTCTGAGCCAACCAAGCTATGGGAAATTGAACACAGGTATACCACCTTTGAAAACTGGAAGAAATATAACGTTTGAATTAACTTGCAGGTACAAGAAAGGTTGGACAAAGGCAGGTAGTATATAATGTATAAAACAAATGGTTAAAGTAACTACAATTGATTTCTCAAACAGAGTCATTTATTTTAAATTAATATACAAAAAGAAAAACATGGCATGAAAAACGCCCTGAGTTTGACATTGTATTACAATATACAGTAGAACAACATAGCAGCAACACTGCTGTACCAGCAGTGTTTAAAAATAGCAGCAAACAGCTGGAACAGCAGTGTTCAGACAGCAGCTGAAAGAAAACATACCCCCTGGGTTTCAAATATTGTAAACAATTAAAACAGCAGCCAAAATAAAACAAATTGAGCAACTAAGATGGTGGATACGCTGTGATATGGTGCTGATATTATATCAGCACCATATCACAGCTTATCCACCATCTTCTCAAACAGCCCCAACAAACGGTCAGTCTTCTCCTCACTCGCATCGAATCTCTTCTGTTCCTTTTCGCTCTCGTCTTTGAGGAACTCAACAATGCTGGTGCTGGTCTTCTTCTTTTTAGGCGAAGGACCATCTGTAGATGTGGATGGGATTTCAGGGGTAGGGGTTGTGGCAGACATGGAGGCTGAGGTTGAGACCATGCTGGAGGCTGCTGAGGGCTCTACCATCTCCTGAAAAAAAAGTAATAAGGAGGAAAGGAATTACAGTATGTTCTGCTTTTACACAACCTCTGAAATGCCCCCCCCCCCCCCCCCCCAGTAGCCATTACACACTGGTAAAGCATTAGACTTGTTTACAACAGCGTCCACCAGTTTCAATTCATCAGAAAATTACCATTAGATTTTTGTTAGGATCTGGCAGATCTGGAGAAAATGAGGCAACCAGCAATGGAGGATCAACATATGGCCTGCCACCAAGCACCTCATGCATGTCTGGGAAGAACTGCCATGTTGCAGCCGTTTCTTCGCCCCCATCTGTCCCCGATCCCGTTTTGGGAGTTCTGAGGTCCTGAAAGACAGACAAGACAAATTATTGATTTCCAGAGAAAATAAGTTGTGTGTAAGGTTGCTTTGTAATAAGCAACCTTACAATATTTGAAACCCAGGGTGTTTTCATGCACAGTGTTTTTTTTTAATTAATTTAAAATACATTAATCTGTATTTAACCCATTGATGCCTGATGCAACGTATACGTTGTTCTACCCTTGATGCCGGCGCGCTCTCTGCGTCTCATCAGCTATTGCTATACATGTAGCAACATAACTATTTTAAAAAGAATTAATCAGAATTTGAAGGTTTTTAGAAAATTTAGGTCAGGCCCTAGAAGGCGTTCCCAGATTTGGCCTCAGGCATCAATGGGTTAAGAAATCAATTATTGTGATTGTAGTTACTTTAACTATTTAAGAAAACAAACACTGAGATGTGCAGATACTGTATGTTGAATTGTTTACTGTGGATTGGGAAAACATGTTAAGCTAATCATCTGGAGATCCCCAACAAATAATTTGGGAACCTCCCTGTGGGTCCCAACACAGGTTGAGAACCACTGACCCATCTGTGTAATAAATATGATTTTTGGCAATAGCATGTATAACACACACACACACACACACACACACACACACACACACACACACACACACATACCCTGTATTTCTTTTTGAGATTTTCCCACTTCTTGCCAGCCTGCTGTGATGTGATCTTTCCACCCAGCCCCAATTCTCCGAGGAGTTTTCTGTATTAGACAAAATGATAATCATTCATGGTAGGCCTATAGACAAGCTAATAAAACCATTAACGTGGTCAAGCGAAATCAATAAAGAATAATGGCCAGCAGTGCTGTCAGCTAATGGGTATCCTCTAAACAAAAAAAAAACTTTTCCTCACTCCCAAAGAGGTTTCACAGCACTTTTCGATCTTTCGAATTTCACCTCATTCTCAGCCCTGAACCTGATCAAGGCTCTTGTTTGTTCAGGGGTCCCTGCAAGCATGCCAGAGGATATAATATGGTGCATAACGTTAGTTTGATGCAATTGGTCATAAAACAATACCACAGGGCTACTATCACTGCACCGAGTAGCCAAGCCAGAATGTCAATCAGTCCGACACTGACAGGTCGGACTGATTGATGATGAATAAAGCTGTTAGCTAGCCAAATGAATGGGTAACGTTACGTTAGCCATGGTTCACATGACGGTCGGATTATGTTTATTATTATTATTTATGTTTCGTATTATGACTGTCATGTTTCAAGGCTAACGTTACGTATGAATGCAACACCGTAGCATATCGTTAGTTAACCTTTGCTAGAGATTGCAATAATAATGAATAATCGAGTACTATCATAATAACAACAAAATAAAATGTAGCTTACATTTGTGTGCCGTCTTTCTTCCGCCTGCTCCAGCCATCTGCAAAATGTATTTGTTTTTGTTTTGATTTCGAGGATGCGCAAGGCATTGTGGGATACCCCTTGCTTTTAAGTCTGGTCGCGAAGTCCCTTCATTTGAAGGGGATCCAATCCCTTGCCCTCGGCCCTAACCCTCGGTCCAAAGAGAATTGAGATAACCCTTCCTCTTCACGTGAACGCGCATCAGCAAGGGGAAGGGCTAAGGGCCATGGCGAAGGGGGGAATTGAGAAAAGGCCTAACAGTTAGTTCTCAACGTTTTTTTTCTCCGAGTCAAGGACCCCCTCAAATTGACATGCAATTTGGCTGCAGACCAAAATAGCAGATATACAAGTTTGCTAGCGAGGCAGGAAGGAAGTGCTGTGAGCTTGTAGAGCTGCTGTTTTTGAATAGCCAACATATAAATAGGCATTTGGTTAAAATGTAGCCTGGAACTATACTTTTTATGGCATAGGCAGCTCCCGGCAGGATCCGCCGGGAGAAACTATGCGCAGCTGCGCGACATGAGACTAATTACTTAGAGCGACACAGAGAGAGAGGAGTGTGTGTGTGTACACGTGTGCGTGTGTGTGTCAATTTAACAAAGGTGCAGACAATCAGAAATCAGCAGAGAGTGAGAGATGTTTGCACTACTCTATGCCGAATTGAAGTGGACTTTTTTTTTTCTCCCTGGAAAAAAAAACGTCTGGGTTTCCAAGGCTAGTTAAAATGAGACAGACAGACAGAGACACACACACGTCTAGAAACGAGAGCATACCTGTACAATGCCCAACGTGGCTGAAGTCACAGGGTCTGAGAAGTCTCCACCAGGGGGCGATACACTAAGGAGAGTTTACATTGTTATTAAATTGGAACTAGTATACAGTGGGTTAGGTTAGGTTACCTAGGTTAGGTTAGGTTACCTAGTGTAGCAATCATCAATCGTTGCAGAAGAAGACAAATCAATAGTTACACACACAGTATTAGGACAACCATAACCTATGTTGACATGGATGGAACAGCAGAAGCAGAGGCCTAGTCACAGTCAAAACAGAGCAGAAAGGCTTTATCTTTCTTTGTGTTTATTTTTATTTTCTACTGATATGCATTTTGTTTCTATTTCTATTGTCTTTTTCTTCTTTTCTTGCATTTCATTTTGTTATGATTCCGGCTTGATGTTGTATTATGTTTTTGTTTCTGTAGGACTACACTGTGGTGCGAGATTAAAATAGGGTGCATTTTGCATCCCAAAACACAGTATATAGTTAAGGGAGGCAATAAAACAACGACCTCTGCATCCACGGGATGCACTACTGTACTACTGTAGTAAGTAGCCTTGCCGAGCCATGAGGCCCATAGGGCAGGAGCCTATCTCCTGTTTCTGTAGCGTGAGGCAGCTTGATGTACAAGTACACCCCCTGGAGTATGTCGCAGGGACTTACCCCCAATCCAACCCTTGATGCTGAGTGTCAAGCAGGGAGGCACTGGGTCCCATTTTTTAGAGTCTTTGGTATGACCCGGCCGGGGATTGAACCCCGACCTCCCAGTCACAGGGCGGACACTCTAACCACAAGGCCACTGAGCTGGTGGCCTTGTGGTTAGAGTACTACTGTACTGTTTTTTAATTCTAGTTTATTCTGCTAGCTTTAGTTATAATTCCGTTTTCTACATGAATATAACCACATTATAACCATGTAATATGGTGAAATGGGAGTTAAATGCTGCAATTTGTAAAAATGGCAAAATTATGACTCCCAACGTCGTTGAAGTGGGACTCATAAAATGTCCCTGGGACTCATCTAAAAGACCATCCCTGCATCCTCCCGGGACTCATTACATTGAAAACCTATTTACATCACTGCTCACTTATAAAATAAAAATAATGTATAAAAAAAGAAGATGGAAGGCTTCATGTACTGTACAAATCATGGTTTCAACTCACGCTCCTACGATGCTGACGCTGCCCTCTCGCTCTGGGTTTCCGAGGCACTTGACACGTCCGGCGCGCTCGTAGAAGGACGCCAGAAGGTACGCAGGATAGCCGCTGTCTGCAGGACCACAAGGCACAGAACCACCGTCCATTCTGGACGGGAACCCCTTGTTTCAAGCGTTATGTTATACTTTAGCTATTGAAAAATAACAGGAAACATAGGTTTTTCTGAAAACTTAGGATTCAGAAGATTTTTTTTTTTACAATAATAGTGTGGCAATAGCCGATCTACAAGCTATTGCGTTGCAAGGCGTTGTGAGCTTGTAGATCTGCTATTTTCAAAATGTTTGCGTCTTTCTTATATTATTTGACAATTTGGCCATAGTTTGTCGATTACTTTTGATGCAGTAATGGACCTTTTCTCTCTTCTTATGGTATTATTAAAGGTTTTAAAAGTCCTTAAATTGCCCCCTGGGGGTCCCCAGGAGATCTGACATATCATTGCTAAGTGTGGCACACAGACTTTGTGGTGACTTAAATAGAACTATAATCTACTTATAACACTGTATAATTGGAGTTACAACAACTTATAAATACGTGTTACACATTAAAAAGCATTTCATTGTCATATTGACTTATAAGGGCACGTATGAGAACATTGTAGTCGGCCTATAACACTATAATTACTGTTATAAGCATTCATCGAAGTCACAACACATTATGAAGCCTTTTCTAATGACTTAGTTAAAATGTCAAGTATCATACTACTTCATTAGTAGGCTACTGGTCACTCACAGAGTTTGTCTTTTAACCAGGGTCATAGCTTTATCACCAGTAAGACGCCTTGGAGGCGAGAAGCGTCCTCTCCCAAACCACAGAGCTTCTTAATACGGCACAGTTGAGAAGCAGGATTTAAACTATTAATCTGGTGTCAGTGAGGTCAGATGTACTGTAGAGTTGCTGGCCGGCTCCATATATGCAAATCTAGTATGTCAAACCATGTATGGCTATCCAGGGTTTGATGAGGTCAGTGTTGTGATCTTCATATGGAGATCCAGTTGATGATAGTCAGCTCCACACATGGAGATCCATGTGTTATTATTGTACTTTTTACTCCACTACAATTATTTGAAAACTTTAGTAACTTGTTACGTTGTAGATTTCTTTATATTATTACAAAACATGCATTGACCACTTTATCCCTATATACTTCGGCTAGCCGGTCTACATGCTCACAACGAGTGAACGACTATGTATGAAGACACTATGCCCTGATTTTCATTACAGGATGATCACTATTGCCAAAAGAGTGCTACAGTGATGACAACTTTTAATAGGCCTACCTGGTAGAACCACTAACCACCAGATGGTGCTGTTTGACCAAATTATATGTTAACCTCCAACCTGCCACATCATCTGTTGTAGAAGCTCATTGTCAGAAAGGACAAGGGAGGAAGCCAGGCTCGTTGGTCTAGGGGTATGATTCTCGCTAATTTTGACCCCTGGAGGTCCCTGGGGGTCAAAACATTTAAGTAGAACATTATTTAACTACATTGTTTTATTTGTATGACTTATTGCACACTTGACATAGTATTATAATGCATAAATCAATACACTTATTTTCAAGTGTTAAGACACTATATGTGTCTTAACACTTGAAAATAAGTGTATCAGGCCATGAAATCAGGCCATAGTGACTATGGACTGATTTCCATCACTAGTAGTATTATCACAACTGCCAATGGAGTGCTAACAGGACAACTTTTAATAGGGCTACCTGGAACTTTAATAACTACTTATTATAACCACAAGATGGTGCTGTTTGATCAAATTATGTTAACCTCCAACCTGCCACATCATCTGTTGTAGGCTGGATAGCCTGGGAAGCATTCCTTTTAGGGTTTATGATCCGGTCAGGAGTGGATGGTAACTTTCGTCATGTTGTAGTCACTGATTTGTAGTCATCAGGCAGGAAACCACAAGCCGGAAGTTGGAAAGAGTCTATGAGAACACCTTTTTAGGAGTAATAATTTACCACACATTCACTTGGAAATCCCATATAAAGTAGCATAGTCTATGTCCGGTCCAAAATAGCAAGAAGTGTTGGTGTTCTAGGCAAAACAAGGTATTTATTAAATTATAAGTCACTGCTCACATTATACAATACGCTAATATTACCATATCTATCTTATTGTGTGGAGGTCTGGGGAAATACTTACAAAGGAAACCTCCAGCCACTTGTCATAATACAAAAGAGAGCTATTAGAATAGTGCATGAGGTAGGGTATTATGATCACACTAAAGGTGGCCTTACACTAGCCGATAATCGGGCATTTTTGACGCTCGGGGGTGCCCGACCGCTCAAAGCGCGATCGGGATCGGCCCGATCAACATCAAGAATGTTTGATATTTGCTCTGCCCCGCTCCGATTATCCTGTAGTGTGTGGTGCTATCAGATTTCAGATTGGAAAGAAATCGGCTAGTGTAAGGCCACCTTAACAAACTGTTTTTAAGGTCAAATACATTGAAGTTTACTGATTTAGTTGAACTTAAAACAGCTCTTATAGAGCACCGAAGTCCTGACGTCACTGTCAGTAGAGGGCGTCAGTCCCCAGGTTCGTGTACTTTTTATTTGCATTGTAATCTCCATAGGGGGATTTTAGATCGCCTCATATAAGAACTGTGTTTGAAAAATAAACCGATCACCCCGGCCTTTTCACTCATATGGATATGAAGCATCGACTGAAGGTGGAAATGTACAAATATACCAAAAGAGTAACAAAATAAGCGTTAGAAACGAGCCAAACAACCCAGAGACTACATTTCCGGGTAGGCGGGTGGCTGCATCTGCCCGTCGCACAACAGAAACTAAATGTTAATTACGTTTATTTTTATTTTATTGATATTTAATGTTTCGTGGTTAGTACGAGTCGAGTCACCACCAGCTGAGCTTACGTCAAGGAATCTCAGGAACGCAATGTGTTGACAGCTGGGCATGACGTATATTAGCAGCGACATTGCCTTCATATGTAGTTTCAAGGCTTTTGCGGCCACATTAATTCCATTTTCTACAGAAACTGGCTGTATTAAATATGAATGGAAATCATTAACGATGCACAGCCACTCCCCAGACAGAAAGGCCGGGGTGGTCGGTTTATTTTTCAAACACAGTTCTTATATGAAGTGACCTAAAATCCCCCTATGGAGATTACAATGCAAATAAAAAAATACATGAACCTGGGGACTGACGCCCTCTACTGAAAGTAACGTCAGACTTCGGTGCTCTTTATTTATAAAGTAAGAAATAGACAAATTCCCAAGAATATCTTGTCATATTTCAAGAATGGGGAAGGGGGGTATGAGTTGAGAGGAGACTTAAATTTCCAACAACCCAGTGCCAAGACCACTCGGAAGAGTATGTGTATCTCTGTCCGAGGGGAATGGCCTACCAGAGGAAGTCAAACACAGTAGTAACTTCTCAAAATTAAAAAAAATGCTCAAGCGAATCCTTTTGGCCAAATACAGCATACCAAAGTGAAATGAAGTATACTAGTTTTTACCCGTTTTGAATATGAACAGCAAATGATGGGTATGTGGGTAATCTATCTAATAATTTAGCGATCGCTCGCCCGCTGTCTATTGCGAGCAAAATAGACAGTGGGCGAAACAACTCAAGTTACGCGGAAAAGTGTGTCCCAGTATTAATCTGTGTCCGTCCCAACATGGTGGTCACTGGTGACCCTAGCTGGTGACCCGGAAGCCGTCCCAACATGCATTCTAAGGAAGTACTCGGACTGACTGACTGACTGACTGACTGACAGACAGACAGCGACCGAGCAAAATAGACAGCGGGCGAGCGATCGCTAAATTATTAGATAGATTGTGGATGATGACGTTATTGTATGATCAACTGATACATTTTGTACAGGTATTGATAGTCATTAGAGTTGTCATTATATTTAATTAATTGAAATTATTGTAATTATGTTAACATTAAAAATAACAACAAAAACAACATTACTCAGTAACAACATAAATGATAATGATCATTGGTAATGAGGGTAATGTGAATTAGGATAGTAATAACAATAATAATGTGTAATCTAACGGTTATGTAGTGCTATGTAACTCATCGGCCTGTTGTTACATTTTAAGGAAGTTTTCGAAAGCCAAACTCTCCTGATCTTGCCTTTTTTGGTCAGCCTCAACCATATGCTTCTTGTGCTCGACGAAGCCTTCCAAAACGCTGTTGTCTCTCTAGGTCGTCCTCAGACGAGCCCTCCATCGTCGTTTCCAGTCATCCCGGTTCTCCATACATCTGGCCTTCCTCACTTTCAGATCTTGCTCGGTTGAGTTGACCCATGAGCCCAGGTACTTGAGCACAGTGCCTCCTGTTGTTGTGAGAGGTAGATGTTCCGGTGAGATGTTATAGGTGATAACCTCAGTTTTCTTGGCATTTACCCTAAGGCCAACATTGGCACACTCCAGCTCCACTCTGTTCAGGAGTTCCTGAGCTTGTTCCACGTTGTCGGAGAGCAGGCTGATGTCATCCGCATAGTCCAGGTCTGTCAGGACTACTTTGGGATGTCGTCTCGACCTCCTTGGTGTTAGGGTGAAGCCAAGACCCTGCTCTCGTCCACTCGTCCACATTAAATATAATGACAACTCTAATCACTATCAATACCTGTACAAAATGTATCAGTTGATCATACAATAACGTCATCATCCACAATCTATCTAATAATTTAGCGATCGCTCGCCCGCTGTCTATTTTGCTCGTCGCTGTCTGTCAGTCAGTCAGTCAGTCAGTCCATCTTTTTCACCCGGTTTGAGCAGGCCACAAACACCGCACAACCTGCACCGTCCCCATCCCGGGACACCTGCCCGCTGTTCATCTCTGTCCATGATGTACGGAGAGCCTTTAATAGGACGAAGCTCCAGAGTACTGAATTCATCTTGTGTTGGGGGAAGTGTGAACAGAACGTGTGAATGTATGTTATATGTGTTTGATTAATAATGAATTAATAAAAACCCTATAAAAAAGCACGTTTGAGTTCGTCAAAGATAAGCTATTATTGGAACGTTTAGTTCAAAATTGTGCGTATTAGTCTCTAACAATCTGCTTGTCTCTTGGGCTGGTCGGAGCCCAGGCCTACCATCGCCAAATAACCGAACACGTATGTACTGAAGAGAAACTGCTTGGCTTCATTCAGTACAACACGTCTCTCCACGGTTGGTTCACGCGCAAAGTTGAGCCGTGCTTCCTCCACCCTGCTGCGTGCTTGCTACAACCTCCGGATGTCTGGAATGCATGGACACTCTGGCTTTGTCCAGCATTGGCACGCACAGCCTGGTCGCCTCCTCATTCGCAACAACGAATCTCTCGTATTCGCTGCTGGGCTCAGCTCCCTTGTCCAGCTGCCGAAAGCGCCTCCTAACCTCCTCCGTGTACCTGGCTTGCAGGCCTGGGTCGGCTGCGAATGCCTTCTAGTCGTGCCGGTTATTGGGGCTTGGCTTGGGGACTCTGAGGCTCAGTCGCACCCTCATGGAGACCACGCGGTGGTCAGAGCCCACAGAGCTGAAAGTGCTGAACGGTTCAGCATTCAAGATGGAGCTCCTCCACTTTCGCCTCACAAGTATGTAGTCCAGCTGACGTACAGTACCTGTGGCTCGGTCTCGGAAGGTCCATCTCTTGCCTGTTCTTTTCTGGAACATGGTGTGTTGTGGTCTCTGCTTTTTTTTTCTTTTTCTGTACTTGGCACCAGGAATTGCCCACCGTTGGCTGGTGCTCCCAGCGCTCTCATTGTCCTGCAGCAGGTCCAATGAATTTTGATCCCCTATAAATTATACACAATACAATTTAAGTTAAAAATGTGCTGTGTCAACATAAAATGTGTCCAATTCATAAACTACACTATATTTCGAGTAATGGTTAGGACGTAACGTGTGGGTAACGGTAACAGGGGGATGTCAGGGACTCGACGTTACTGTGTGTGTGTGTGTGTGTGTGAGGGTGTGTGTGGGGCTGATGAATGACAATGATTTATATGTAGGCTACTCCCATAGTGTTCCGATCATATGCCTACCATTATCATGCATATATGCCATGTTAGCTTTATATTTAAACAGATGAAGAAAGTCCCCACTCGGGTCCACACATAGACAGCTCCATGTTTACGCAAATTACACACAGACAGGCAGATATACACAATCAAACCTACCACTTATCTCTGAGTCCACGACATCCACGGAACTGTGATCCTCGTGCTCCTGATCTTCTGTAGAAGAATCTTCATTGGACTCGACAAAATGTTTGGGGCTGGTAGTTGGTCTGTCGCCCAGTATGGCATCCAGGGTGTCGTACAACTGGAACTTTTCTTTTACATCTCCCGCACCGCCACTTATCTTTATGTGTTTCTTTGAGCATTTGATTTATGTGTTTTCGTCTGACCATATATCGATGAGGGCTCCGGTCTCCTCAGCTGACCACGTCTGTCCACGGGACATCTTTGCTTTCTGCTCTCCTGTAATGAAGTTGGAACAACGCAGGTTCAGGAGGGGAGACCACACCAAAAACAATCTCTCTCCGTCACGTCACCACCACCACCAATCCGATCAACGCCAACTCCTAATCTCACCTGCTTGATTCTCCTGATAACAACTCCTCCCTTATCTCCACCTCTCTAGTTAATCAAGGACGGTATTTAAACCCAGCCGGTATTTAAACCCACTCATGCACAGTTTTTCAACGAAAACCAAAGCATAGTTACGCTCACGAAAACTCGCTCAACCTACCATGGATAATGACACCTAATTACCCTGATGGCCTCGGACGACGAGGAATTCTTGCCGTCTTCGCCACCTCCTCCTCCTCCACCCGACCCGCCGACTCTTCTAGCAGCGAGGTCCAGCCACCTCTCGGCTTCGCTCGCGAAAACACCAGCCGAGCTCCACATTAGACCGAGAAGGACGGCTCAGTCCACCCACCGTCCTCCACCTCCCGACTCCCGCTCCAGAGCTTCCAGCAGCGCGGCTCCTACCCGCAGCTCTCGCACACGAGCACAACCACCCAGGTCAGTTGTGTCCCCCACCCTCTCTATACAAGACTGGACTGTAGCCGGTCTCCAAAGAGTGCTCCGCTCCCGCAACGTTCTATTTTCTCGGGCCGCCACTAAACCAGTGTTGTTCCAACTATTTACATCAGCCATGCTGGTGTCCTCCTCCCCTGCGGGAACGTCGCACGGTGGTGACGTCAGAGCCGGAGGCTCGGCAGTCCCGCCGACCGACCCGCCCCCCCCAAAAAGCCCAGAAGAAAAGATCACCCCCTGTGCCATGGTCCAGTCTCACCACCACCTCCCTCCCCCTCCCCCCACCACGTCTTCACACAGCCAACCCACCGCCCAACCAACAGCCATCTTCACCTACACAGTCCCCTCACCCCCCCCTCCAGCCCCCTCCCTCATGTCCCAAGCATTAAACGTTCTAGCCAACCTGTATTCACAGACTGCCCTCCCTCCCCAGAACCCCCCAGCACCACCCAACCACCCCCTCCCCTCCGAGCCTTTCCAACCCACTTCGGCCATTCACGGCCCCCCCTTCCCCCCCACGACCCCTCCCCCCCCTCATTCACCATGCCTTTCCAGTCCACTTCAGCCATTCACGCCCCCCACTTCCCCCCCCCCCCTCCACCATGTCTTTCCAGTCCACCTCAACCACTCACGTGGTGCCCAACAACAACAGCTCCGTTCAAATCCCAACTCCACTCGGAAGCGAAACTGCACCTCGCTGACTCCAAAAAAGGATCACAAACGCAGACAGTGTTCTCCTCCATATTATCCTTCACCTCTTGCCGTCGCCAACCTGTCCGACCTGTTCTTCATCTCCACCGTCCACTTCCAACAGGGGAACGGACACAGCTGTTCTAAACGATGACGTCACCATCCCAGCTGAGACTGTAGTCAGTAACCCCGCCCCACCCACTCCAGTCAATGAAGTTATTCCTACTACTACTACTACTACAGAAACGCAATGCTGGTCATGTCAGCCCCCTTCATATATCGCCCCCAAAGTATCTCCTTGTGGGAGATAGTCTGGTACGACATGTAGCCATCCCAGATGGTATTACATACTCATTTTCTGGTGCAAAAATCAAGGACCTACATACACACATCCCAGCTATTCTCCAGCATCATAAATCGGTCCATACTGTCATTATCCATGTAGGACTAAATTACATAAAATCAGGGCCCGCCCAATCTGCACAAGTACACAAGGATTATGAGACTTTAGCCAATTTCATTGAAACTCTGAAGAAAAACTGCATTTTCTCAGGCCTAATGCCAACACTCAGTAGGCGCTCTGAAATATTCAGCCGTCTATTCAGCACCAATAACTGGATTCAAAATGTCTGTGTTGCCTGTGGGTATGGCTATATTGATAATTTTGACTCTGTTTGGAAGAAACCTCAGTTATTTTATGACAATATTCATTTAAATTACAAGGGGAAAAAAATACTGGCCTCTAACATCACCCGCCAGCTCACCAACAGTGTCACTACATGATGCCAATTACTAACAACACATCCCCTTCCTCCACATTTCCACTCCCCCCCACCACAAATTGCCATGGCCCCCTCTGTTATCCCTGTTATTATATCTCACCGTCCCCGTAATATTAGACACCCGCATCATGTTCCACCCAAAACATGCCTCCAAACGCTTCCACAGGTTCCCACTGCTGGAAGTTCTGTTGGCCCGCAATCATTTAAATTTGCGCTGCAAAATGCCCGCTCCATTAATAATAAGTCATTTATTTGGAATGATATTTTCAAAACAAAAAAACTAGATTTTATGTTTCTCACAGAAACATGGCAAAAACCAGAGGACTACACCTCACTGATTGAGCTCTGTCCAGCAGATTGTTCGTTCATCTGTGCTCCCAGGAACATGGGTCATACAGGGGGTGGCCTAGCAGTGGTCCACAAGGACCGATTTTTAACCCGGACAGTGAGTTCTGGTTCTTTTTCCTCTTTTGAACTATTAATGGCCAAAGTAGGACGCTCCAATCCATTTTATTGTGTTTTCATGTATCGCCCTCCTGGTCCAAATGGTTCTTTTTTGACTGAGTTTAGTAATTTTTTAACCTCTATTATCAAACTTGAGAGGATCATAATGTTAGCTGACTTTAATATCCACATTAATGATACCACAAATAGCTTTGCAATTAATTTTTCAAGTATCACAGAATCATTCAATTTCCCTCAGCATGTGTCAGGTCCCACACACATTAGGGGAAACACTCTGGACCTTGTCTTCTCCCTAGGCTTGAATATCCATGACGTCTGCACTGAGGAACTCTCTGTGACAGATCACTATTTTATTTCCTTTAATTTGTCCTTTATACTAATTATCCAATCAGCAAGAGAGAGAAGCTCTCACGCCTAATAAACGAGTCCTCCACTGAGAATTTTGCTTCAGCTTTT
>NC_136797.1:45342623-45506672 GCF_951216825.1 Electrona antarctica | reverse complement strand
GGGCTGAAGCCCGGGGGCCCCCGACTAGGGGGGCCCCAAAAAAAGTGAAATCCAATTCAAGTGAAATGTGTGTATTGTTATTGTATTTAGTTGTATTATGGTTAAACCATTGAGAGCTTCTGCCTGCCTGCCTCTCTTTTTAGGGGCCTGGGTACCCCAAAATGAAAACAAAATAGCCCAAATTTTTTTCGGCCTCGCGGCTGCGCCGCGCGGCCTGCGCCCTCCCTAGGAAAAAAGTCACCAGCCGCCACTGCTGTATTGAATAAGCAGAGAACAGAATATGGGACAGAGTTGCACCACTCACTTCACAGGGGTGTGATTTGTATTATTACTACAGTAGAAGTTTTTTTCTTATGAAAGCAGAGAGTCTTCTGTTTCATACGGTATATAGTATTTATATGTCGCAATAGGCCTTATTTTGTGAATCTTGAGTTCGGGTCCATGTCTTCTCTGCAGTTATATCTGGTGGGCGCAATGTGCATCCAGTAACCAATTTATGACAAACTGTACATGGGATCAATGTTGACTCTTTTCCTCGTAAAAGTACACATTCAGGGCTTTCATTCGGTGTATAGGATGTATTGCATATTTATTGTGTTTATTTTTATATCTGCCTGTCAATGTCTGACTATAAACCTTCATAACTCTGCTTTCTTAGATGAGGATGATGATGATGATGATCGCCTCGCCTCGCCTAATCTATCTCACTGCTTTCATTGTCTTGATCGCAGTAACATTGGGGGGGGGGGGGGGGGGGGGGGGTCATGGGCACATTGGGTAGCAAAGGTCTTGATCCGTACGGCTATAAAAAGTCCCATTCCACCGTTCGGTTCAGAACTATAGTATAACGGTGAGACGCGTTGTCATCATCAGCTGATTTTGTTTTTCAAGCTAGTATAGGGGAACATGCCTGGGCATGCAGCTTGGGAGCGATGGACAAAAAAAAGCTTCACCGGGAGTGTCCAGAGAGGTGCTAAGCCCGGCTGTGATGTCGACGACAAGGAAAAAATGACTTCCACAGATCACAATATAGGATAAGCCAAAAGAAGCCAAAAGCCACCCCCTATTTTTTGGTTGTTTATTTAATTATAATTCATTCTTACTCAAGTCCATAATGTAGTTCATGGGATTACAAGTCAAATAGTTAAAAAGATAAAAGTTCATGCAGAAGTGTATTTCATTTTGTCATTGTTCTATGTAATGTTAGTCTCAAATACCAATAGTCACTGTGTTTCGACCCTGCCAAGAACAAAACAGAGCTAAAACAGAGCTATAGCTCTTCTAAGCCACAAGGGGGCCATATACTCCAGTGAGTCAGCATGTTTCTGCCAGTCAGACAATGAGGAAGCCATACATCCTGTTTGGTGAATGTGACACAAGCTGGACAGAACATGTGTCTCACTCAATTTGTGTGTGTTTAACTGTCTTGTTGCAGGTGAGATATAAGAATGTGGGTTCATTTAGACATATAAAGTAGCATATGAACAGGGGATATGTTGATAGTGGAAAAGGTGGCCGTGCGTCTCCACAATGTTGTAGAGTACTGTAGTCATGTTCTGCCTAGCAGTTTGGTAGCTTAGCTAGCAGCTAATGCTAGATGCTAACTCTGTGATAGTGACTGCAGGAGGCCCCAAGCTGCTACTGTGACTGTCTGATGTTATTTATATAATTCCAACTCACTGTGATAGTGGTATGCTATTATGATAACAGAACTATTTGGTGTCATGTATTTTTGTTATTTTGTTTAAACTGAATGTGATGTTATTTATGTATTATGTTATGTCCAGTGAGTCAGCATGTTTCTGTCAGTCAGACAATGAGGAAGCCATACATCCTGTTTGGTGAATGTGACACAAGCTGGACAGAACATGTGTCTCACTCAATTTGTGTGTGTTTAACTGTCTTGTTGCAGTTCCTTGATGTCCAGTAAAACGGTCATAAACTCAAACCACACTGATATGGACTCATTCATTGAAGTGTGTAACAAATATTGGTGGCAGCGGTGGGATCAGCGGTGCTACTGAGAAGCAGTGAGGGATCGCAGACTTGACACACAGCAGACCATGGAGCTGGAACAACTGCACGATCGGCTGAGTGAGATCCTGGTGCAGTTGAGGTTCGAGCAGCTACAAGAGGTGTGTGTGTCATGTAAAATCCCAGCTGAGAAAGCGACCAAAAAGCACACGCTGATCAGAACAATAAGTGAAGCAGTTGATGGAATCATCGAAATTGAAGATGAGGAAGTGGCACATGCGTTTTTGGACCGTTTAATAGCATGTGCTGAAGAAAAAACACAGAGAAAGGACCAAGCACAGCGTGAAGGGGAAAAGGCCAGTCAAGACGCTGCAGCATTGGCCAGTCTACGAGGACAATATGCAGACCTGCAGCTCAGCTTCCAGGCCTCTACAAAAAGATTGGAGGAGGAAATGGCGAGGCTGACAACCAGAATGAACTATCCCAGTCAGGGGCCCAGTCCGCTAACTACCTCGTCAGCAATACAGCCACCTGAGGTAACTATACGCAGGGAATTTAGAATTAATGGCCAAATTGGGGAAAGGGGTCAGAAAGACAAGTTGTCATACTCTAACCTGAACCATCAAATTGAAATGGGACGGAAAAGAAATCACTGTGAGGCTGAGATTATTGAGGCCGTTGTCAGAGCCATTAGCCCAGGTCTAAGCCTCCGTGATATGCTAGAGCTCAAAACAGACCTCACCCTTCCCCAGCTCCGTACAATTCTAAAGGGCCACTACAAAGAGGATAGCTCCACAGATCTCTATCACAGGCTGATAAATATCACTCAAGAGCAGAACGAGTCCCCACAGAACTTCTTATTCAGGGCAATTGAGCTCAAAGAGAGACTACTGGCTGCATCAAGAGAACCAGGCGATGATGAACAGTACAGTCCTGCATTGATACAGAAGAAGTTCCAGAGAGCTGTGGGCACAGGGTTAGTTAATGATAATGTCAAATATCAGATCAAAAGCTGCCTCGACGATCCCACAGTGACTGATGATGTTCTGATTGCTCAAACCAATGAAGCCGCCAGCCTGGAGTGGGAGAGACAGCAAAAATTCAAAAAGAGCAGCAGAGAAGCTAAAGTGAGAGAAATAAGAGCAGAAGTGCAACCAGTGCAAGAAGCGACAGTTGGAGCAGTGGGTGGGCGTGAACAGTCATCCTTCACACCTACTAAAGACAAAATGGCTAGAACACAACCAACAGTGACTCGCAAAGATTCAGAGCTCCATGAGATCATCAAGCAATTAAAAGAGGAAATCGCTGAAATAAAGGGTGCCATGCAAGAGTCACACAGGCCGTCCCCCCAGCACCGTCCTATGAGGAAACGGGGCTGCAGAGACTGTCAGGACAAGAACAGAGGGGAAGAGTGTGACCATTGCTTCAAATGTGGACATAGTGGCCACTTGTCCAGAGGATGTAGGATCCGGAACAAGCCTACAGACAGGTCAGAGCAGGTCGATATGTCATCTAGCACTGTAACACCCCTCCCATCCCCCTCAGTTACAGAATCTAGCCAGAGTCAGCACCCAAAAGATGTCTACAAGCTAATCACCGACAGCATTCAACATCTAGAGGCAAAATTGGCAGCTAACACACAAGACAAGGGAAATGAAGTTGTCTGTGTCAGTCTCCTCTCCCCAAAACGAAGAGCACAACTACTCAACCTGATTGGAAAGAAATACACCATCACTTGCCAGTTGGATGGAGTGAAGACCAGAGCGTTGTGGGACACTGGGTCACAGGTATGTCTCATGAATGAGAAATGGAGACAACAAAATATTCCCCATACCACAGTTAGGAGTATATCTGAGATCCTGGGGCCTGGTACGTTAGATGGGAGGGCAGTAAATCAGACACCAATCCCTTTCTCTGGGTGGGTTGAAATCAAGTTCAAGTTACCTACAAAAGGGGCCACACAATTAGAGCTTCTAGTGCCAGTTTTAGTAGCTCAGGAAGATGGGGTGGCGGAGGAGCCAATCATTGGGATCAATGTAATTGAATATCTGTTGGAGAGAGGCATAGAACCACCACATGTGGTAACAGAGGCAGTCAGCACAGCATTCTCCTTTGATTGTAAGAAAGCTGAAGTTTTTGTAAAAGTGATGAAGAGTGGAGAGGACAGACTAGGAGAAGGCACAGTAAAAACAGGGAGAGAGCTCACAACTATTCCAGCTGGTCAGACAAAAGCTGTTAAGTGTAGTGTGAGAGCAGGCCCACTCCCTGATTGCCAGGATGTCCTGGTCGAGCCAGATGTCCATCTCCAGTTGCCAGAGGGGTTGGAATTCAAGGAGAGTGTAGTGAGTCTACAGCGAGGTCCCTGGTCGCGCATCACCATCCCTGTCACGAATAACACAGCACATGACATCTTATTGCCACCAAGAACTGTACTCGGGCAAACTCAGATGATCAAAACTGTATATCCAGCTGACACAAGACCAGTCGAACTTATCCAGACTCAAACAAGGATACTCACCACTAACCAAACATTGATTAAAGTGACAGGAGAACAGAGGACGGAAACTGAAAACAGGAAAAGCACTGGCAGTGAAGACGTCTGGGACCCTCCTGTCCCCCTTGATCACCTTTCCCTAGAACAACAACGGGAAGTGAGGCAGCTACTGAGGGAAGAGAGAAATGCATTCTCTCGTGATGACTATGATGTGGGGACCATACCCTCACTACAGCTCCAGATTCGCCTCACTGACCCCATACCGGTAAGGCGAACCTATATCTCAGTACCAAAACCACTCCATAAAGAGGTGAAAGAGTACCTTGAAGACTTGTTAAATAGGGGATGGATAGCTAAGTCAAGATCTCCCTATTCCAGTCCCATTGTATGTGTGCGGAAAAAGGATGGGAATCTCCGCCTGTGTTGTGACTACAGGGAGCTAAATAAGAAGTCAATCCCTGACCGTCATCCAATACCACGCATACAAGACATGCTCAACACGTTAAAGGGGAGCGCCTGGTTTTCGGTCCTTGACCAAGGAAAGGCCTATCACCAGGGTTTCATGGAGGAGTCAAGCCGCCCTCTCACTGCATTTATTACACCATGGGGACTCTATGAGTGGGTGAGAATTCCCTTTGGATTATCATCAGCTCCTGCAGAGTTCCAGAGGTCAATGGAAGAGTGCCTGGTGGGACTGCGTGATGAGATATGCCTGCCTTACTTGGATGACAACTTGATTCACTCTCAGACATTCAAGAACCACTTAAATGACCTGAGAAAAGTCCTGCAGCGTTACCAGAGCCATGGCGTGAAATTGACATCAAGAAAATGTGAGCTCTTCAAAAATCAGGTGAGATTCCTGGGGAGGATGGTTACCGAAGATGGTCATACCATGGACCCTGCAGACATTGCCCCAGTCCAGGCTTTAAAACAGAGAACTCCCACCACCATTGGAGAAGTGAGAAAACTATTAGGATTTATTTCATACTATAGAAACTACATAGCTAACTTCTCACGTATCGCAAAGCCTCTGTATGACCTCCTCTCCACAGAAAAGGCAGTGAAAGAGAAACAAAAACGAAGAAAATCTGACAAAAGAACACAAAGCAAAGGGGGCCAGTTGCCATCGTCTCACCCCATTCAGTGGTCAGCTGAACATCAACAGGTACTCTGTCAGCTAATTGACTTTCTCTCCCAGCCACCAGTTTTAGGATATCCTGACTACGAGCAGCCATTTATCCTACACTGCGATGCATCACAAGAGGGGCTGGGGGCCGTGATTTACCAGAGGCATCAGGGAAAGCTGGTTGTGATCGCATACGGGTCCAGGACTCTAACTGCCCCTGATACAAACTACCACCTTCATTCAGGCAAGCTGGAGTTCCTGGCCCTTAAGTGGGCCATATGTGAGAGGTTCAGGGACTATCTTTACTATTCTCCACCATTCATAGCCTACACTGACAACAACCCACTCACATACGTGCTCACTGAATGCCACCACCCACAGGTGGGTAGCTGAACTAGCCGACTTCCAGTTCTCCATCAAATATCGACCAGGCCGAGCCAACAGGGATGCTGATGGTCTCTCACGCATGCCATTGGATATGGAACAGTACATGCAGACATGCACACAGGCAGTGGTACCAGAGGTCATAAGCAGCGTGACCCAGGCTCTGGCCGTTCAGATGCATGAAAGTGAGCCCTGGCTGTGTCCTCTGACCATCTCAACAGTGTTAGCAGAGGAGAATGAGGAAGTGAGCATGTCAGGGTTGGAGCTCACAAAAACATATTTGAAACAGGCACAAGAGGAGGATCCTGTAATTGGAGTGAGGAAGTATGTCATCTCAAACCACTGGCCGAAAGGTGGAAAACAAGCCAGTAACAAAGACATTTCTGCCATGGTAAGAGAAAAACAGAAACTGCACATTGATGATGATGGTTTATTGTACAGGAAGACGGCCAGCCGGTCACAGCTTCTCCTGCCTAAGAAGTTCCATGGGCTTATGTATAAGGAATTACATGAAGACATGGGCCACCTAGGGGTAGAGAGGGTACTGACACTCATCCGAGACCGTTTCTACTGGCCTCACATGCAGAGAGACGTAGAGCATCAAATAACACAGGTGTGCAGCTGTCTGAAGAACAAACGTCCAAATAGGCCAACCAGAGCTCCCCTCGTCAACATAACCACCACATACCCATTCGAGCTTGTCTCCATCGATTTCTTACATCTGGAGAAATGTAAAGGAGGGTTTGAGTATATCCTTGTTGTGATGGACCACTTCACACGGTTTGCCCAGGCCTACCCCTGCAAGGACAAATCTGCCAAAACAGCTGCAGACAAGATCTATGGTGATTTTATGTTGAAATTTGGATTTTGTACGAGGCTCCACCATGACAGGGGAGGGGAATTTGAGAATAAACTGTTTGCCAAGCTGGGAGAATACAGTGGGGTAAAGGGGTCCAGAACCACACCATATCACCCACAGGGAAATGGTCAGGTTGAAAGATTCAATAGGACACTGCTGGCCATGCTCAGAAACCTCCCAGAGACAGCCAAAACTGATTGGAAAGCATCCCTGGCCAAAGTGGTCCACGCTTATAATTGTACCCGCAGCGAGGCCACTGGGTATGCACCCTACTTTCTCTTGTTTGGACGGAATCCCAGACTCCCTATTGACCTGATGTTTGGCCTCACAGCAAAAGACCAAAGCTCATCATCCAGAGGCTATGCTGAAAAATGGAGAGCTCGAATGGATGATGCTTACAAGCTGGCCTCAGCCACAGCCTACAAAGAGGGCAAACGGGGGAAAGCTCTGTATGACAGGAAGGCCTATGGTGCAGAGTTGTATCCTGGATGCAGAGTGCTTATCCGAAAGCTTTCTGAAAGAGGCGGGCCAGGAAAACTGAGGTCATATTGGGAAGATCAAGTACACATTGTGACACAGAGAAAACAGCAAGACAGTCCAGTGTATGAGCTCAAGCCAGAGAATGGAAAGGGCCGTATTCGAGTCATGCATAGGAACCTTTTGCTGCCATGTGAATTCCTGCCAGTGGAGAATGTGGACGCCTGTACAGAAAAAAGGAAGGAAAAAAAGAAAAACAACTCACAGAGAAAAGAGAAATCAGAACAAGAACACAGTTCAGAGGATGAGGATGAATGGAGAGGAATCATCGGATGGAAAGCAGACGACAGAGAACAGGTGGAACAGCATCTGCATACAGAGCATCAGCAGACAGAGGCGCCAGATGTCTATCCAGAGGCTGGAGCAGCAGAAGAGGAGGACCTGGACAGAGAGGATGATGCAGAGTACCAGCTGGACAGACAGGAAGAGGAGAATGATACACAAGGCCCTGAGAGGTCATCAGATCATCAGTCTGCCGAGTCTGCATGCAGTGCCAGTGACCAAGACGATGATGACCTTGACCAATCACCTGTCCGAGAAAACCGATATCCTTTGAGACAGAGAAAACAAAAGTTAATGTTTACTTATCATAGGTTAGGGATGCCCACGGTGTCACATGATTGAATAGATTGATTTGACACAGATATTAAGTACTGAGATTTGAGGATTGAGTGATTTTAGTTAGGATAAGAAAGTTTTTTTTTTGTGTTGATAATGGAGTGACCCACTGTGACTACAGTCTACTGCATGTTGAATTAAATGGGAAGTGTTCGCTACAGTATGTAAAAGTACTTTACTCAGAGATGATGCAGATATACCCATTCTCGTGATGGAAGTGGCAGTGGAATGTCATCGTGCACGATGACACCTTCTGCAAACATACGGCATTAAGAGGAGCTACATGTCATATGGTTTTACTGAAATGGACAGTAATGCATCTTCAAGTTCTTGGACTGTTTCTGACTCCTACTTAGTTATAATCTTCCTGGATGCAAGGCATAAATGCAACATGTGGACTGATGATGTCGTAGTGTCGGGACGCCATTTCATTTTGGAGGGGAGAGTATAGGATAAGCCAAAAGAAGCCAAAAGCCACCCCCTATTTTTTGGTTGTTTATTTAATTATAATTCATTCTTACTCAAGTCCATAATGTAGTTCATGGGATTACAAGTCAAATAGTTAAAAAGATAAAAGTTCATGCAGAAGTGTATTTCATTTTGTCATTGTTCTATGTAATGTTAGTCTCAAATACCAATAGTCACTGTGTTTCGACCCTGCCAAGAACAAAACAGAGCTAAAACAGAGCTATAGCTCTTCTAAGCCACAAGGGGGCCATATACTCCAGTGAGTCAGCATGTTTCTGCCAGTCAGACAATGAGGAAGCCATACATCCTGTTTGGTGAATGTGACACAAGCTGGACAGAACATGTCTCACTCAATTTGTGTGTGTTTAACTGTCTTGTTGCAGGTGAGATATAAGAATGTGGGTTCATTTAGACATATAAAGTAGCATATGAACAGGGGATATGTTGATAGTGGAAAAGGTGGCCGTGTGTCTCCACAATGTTGTAGAGTACTGTAGTCATGTTCTGCCTAGCAGTTTGGTAGCTTAGCTAGCAGCTAATGCTAGATGCTAACTCTGTGATAGTGACTGCAGGAGGCCCCAAGCTGCTACTGTGACTGTCTGATGTTATTTATATAATTCCAACTCACTGTGATAGTGGTATGCTATTATGATAACAGAACTATTTGGTGTCATGTATTTTTGTTATTTTGTTTAAACTGAATGTGATGTTATTTATGTATTATGTTATGTCCAGTGAGTCAGCATGTTTCTGTCAGTCAGACAATGAGGAAGCCATACATCCTGTTTGGTGAATGTGACACAAGCTGGACAGAACATGTGTCTCACTCAATTTGTGTGTGTTTAACTGTCTTGTTGCAGTTCCTTGATGTCCAGTAAAACGGTCATAAACTCAAACCACACTGATATGGACTCATTCATTGAAGTGTGTAACAACAACACCACGGTTTAGGACGCGGAAAAGTTCGTTATACATTACACCCGGGTCGATTACGTCCCCGACGTGTTCATTGCGGTCTTATCACTACAATTATAATGAATAAAAAAGCGTTACAATCACACGTCCGAGCGATCTCTGATTATGACGGCTCTGCATGGCGATACGTGATCCACCAACGGAACACTGTCTGTTGTCGTGGCGGCCCCTCGATACTGTGGTTCGTTTGTTAGTTCGTAGTATTGTAGGCTCGGGGATCGTTTGGTCGCTACAGTATGAAGAAGGAAACATGCATCTGTCCATGTGTGTTGCAGACGTTATGCAATGCCGATCCGGTGCATATGTGTTTAGGCAGCGTTCCGTTCATCATGTTTTTTACCGAGAGACAGAGCCCCCATCTCGCAAGATCCTCCTCCTGGAGAAACAGGAGGGGAGGGGGGAATCGAGTATTATAGTGTTGGGTGAAATGTCTGAGGTGGAGGAAAGCCTGGTGAGGCGAGGTTAGGTGAAATTTGATTCTTCTATGGGAGCGTCCATTTTACCCTGGCTTCTACACGTAAAGCGGCCCGCCCTCCTGTTTTCAGGAGGGGAGGGGGCTTTTTTTTTTTTTTTTTTATCACGTGAGCGGGACTAAGCAGCAATGACAGGGGGATGGTTCTTCATTGTCCGGGTGGGTAAAAAGATGAATGAAAGTATTCTATAAAAAAGTGATTAAAACGTATGGATACGTGGTTAGCACCGGACGTTTGATTAATTAATAACGTACGGATACGTTGTTCGCGTTCGCTGTGTTAAGTGCAAGTATAAGCATTTTCGAATTTGCAGTGGGTTTCCTGTCCATTTTATGTCATACGTACCTTTACCCCTAGACTAATTAGTCCGTAACGTATAATTGTCCACCATGTCCAACACGCGCCTCGTTTTGGGACTGAATGCATTTCGCCACTAAAG
Source organism: Electrona antarctica (assembly GCF_951216825.1). NCBI lineage: Eukaryota > Metazoa > Chordata > Actinopteri > Myctophiformes > Myctophidae > Electrona > Electrona antarctica. The sequence goes on along the minus strand of NC_136797.1, from coordinate 45,496,325 downwards.
GCATTCGGGCCGAAAACGCAAAAAGAAAAATGCCGTTTTTGACATGTTTCTTTTTGCGTTTTGGGACTGAATGCATTTCGCCACTAAAGGCGGCGAAATGCATTCGAGCCGAAAACGCAAAAAGAAACATGTAATTTTGGACTTGTTACATTAAGAAACAACTGCAGCGATTAGGGGGGCTTTTTTTAAGCTTCACCAAAACACCCTCCGCAGGGCCCGCGGGGGCGACGTTACCACGCATGGGTTTTTCGAGAAGGACAGAAAACGGTGGGGGGGGGGGGGGGACCCTGGGTCAAAGCACTTCAACACCTGCCTGGGTTATTTTAACCCAGAGGTTGGCTTTATTGATTTTCCCACTTCTGAATCACTGTGGAACCATTTATCAATTCTGTAAATTATATTTATTTTCGTTTTCTACTCCTTTATGATGTTTAGGATAGCTATATTATATTTGTCTATAGAATGTTTTGAATGATTGAGTTGTACTTGAAATGTACTGTAATTCTGCAAACTGTTAATAAATCAATCAATTGATTAATTGCGTACAAAAGGAAACAGCCATATAGGAAAGGATTCCAAATAAGCCAGCTGGCTCCTTCCCTTCCTTGCATTGTATTTTTGTTCTTTGATATGTTATTGTCTATTTTTTGTACTAAATAAATAAACCTAAAGCCTGAAACAGAAAAACAAACTTGTGACATTTCACATGCCAGTGGGACTGTGTTACAGGACTGTGTGTGTTCCCAGTATGCCACTCGCGCGCGCACTTTGGGGTTGTGTGTGCAACACGGTGCAACATTATTATTAGATCTAAAACCTTTTCTTCAATATAGCTGTTGCCTGAGGAGGCAATATAACTCTGTTTTTACATCACTTCCCAGCACCCGCGCACACAACACACACACACACACACACACACACACACACACACACACACACACACACACACACACACACCTTACAGAGGGCGGGCAGTGGACTGAGTACAAGCAGAAGCAACAAACAGAGAGTTCACCCGACCGGTGTTTATCCATCATGCAAGTTTGCTTTTATTACTTGTATTAAACTACTATGTAAACTACTATGAGGCCTAGCTTTGCTTTAGCCTCCATGTTGGCAAAACAGAAACGAGACATCATGGGATAACTATCCATAGGCTACTGTGAGCAGAGGGGCTAAGGGCTAGTGTGGCAGGATGGGCGTGAGCGTTCCCACGCTGTCACGGCCCGTCCTCCGCCCACTGATTAGGGCTTGATGAGTGGCACGGCGGCGTTATAAGGCGACGTGTCTGCCGTGTTTGTCAGCTGTCTGTCTCTCTTCCGCACTGCTGGTGGGTGCCACACGTTGGTCACTCTAAACAACGCTGTCCCGTCGCTGTTCCTGCCTCAGTGAATAATAGTATAAGAGTAGTATTTTGAGATGAGATGAGATGAGATGAGATGAGATATACTTTATTAATCCCCGAGGGGAAATTGAAGCGTTACAACAGCACAATGTGACACATAGAAAGCTAAAACTACTGGACAGACAGAAACACAAAAACAGACAAATGGACATAAACCACACAAGACCAGCACCACTAAGGACCATATGCCATTCGGGGGGGGAGGAAGTTCTTATGCATTGTATAGTCTGATAGCAGTTGGCATAAAAGAGAGTCTGTATCGTTCCGTGTGCATCCTCGGGGGGAGTGTGAGCCTCCGGCTGAAAGTGCTCACCCTATCCTGCAGCACACCATTTGATTTTGATTTATTTATTAGATCCCCATTAGCTTGCTGTGAGACACAGCAGCTATTCTTCCTGGGGTCTTAAAACATATCATCATTACATTATTTATTTTATATTATTACATACATTTACATACAACATTCATCCAACACACAATACAACACAAAACTCATGATCCGTCTACTACATTGATAGCTAGCTCCAAGTACAATTAAATCTTCAACATTGATAATAAAGTAAATATACATTATAATGGGATATATAATATAATATACACACTATAACAATATATAACACAATATATTATATAATATATATATATATATATATATATATATATATATATATATTATATCACAGCTCACATGCATCTCCTTCACATCTCCTGAGTGAACAAAAACAACTTCAGCTTCTTCTTAAAACTCACATAGTTATCTTCATAAACAAAAAACATAGGTAAAGAGTTCCATGCCACCATTGCTCTGTAATGGATTGTTCTTTGTTTAACATTAGTTCTGCATGAAGGAAGCATAAAACGATCATCTGATGACTGCCGAGTATAATAATGATGTATATCTGAGAAACAATGATAGATTATTATAAATTATTGCTGGGGTTTTAGTTGTGATGATGTTTTTCACAAAACACAGTAATAAATAATCCAACCTACTTTTTACACTTAACCACACTAGATCATTGTTCATTGTACTTACTCTTGTTCGATATGGGCATTGAAGCACTATACGAGCTGCTTTGTTTTGGGCCACCTGTAATCTATTCAAGTTACTTTCTTTCGTATTGGACCAAATTACTGCACAATAATCTAAATGTGATAACACTAATGCTTGTACTAATTGTTTGGTTAAATATTTAGGCAGGTATTTCCTACAATGTCATTGACATTTTATGACATTTTATTATCTACAATAATACCTAAGAGTTTTACTTCAGTTACTTGTTCAATATTTTGATCTCCTATGGTTAAGTGTAAAGTTGGTACATTTTTGAATGAGTGATTTGAACCCAATACTATACATTTTGTCTTTTCTTTATTCAGAACCATTTTATTTATTCTCATCCATTTCTCTATTTGTTTTAATTCATAATTTAAAACTCTTGTAAGTTCACTGGATGTATTAGAGGATGTATATATTGTAGAGTCGTCCGCGTACATCGCAAAGAACTTCCCTGAGGCACACCACAACTCACTGGCTTCAACCCAGAATAACTTCCATTGAAGTATACAGTATATTTCCTGTCAATAAGATAACTTTCAATCCACGCCATAGCAAGTGATTCGAATCCATAACATCTCAATTTATTCAGTAAAAGCGTGTGATCTAGAACATCAAATGCTGCACTTAAATCTAACAATACCGCACCGACTATTTTTTTATCATCTATTTCAGTCATCCAATCATCTGCCATCTGAGTTAATGCCGTGGTTGTGGAGTGCCCCTTCCTATATGCATGCTGGTATACTGTATTTAGATCATTTTTACAGAAGTATTCTTGAATTTGTTCATACACTATTCTTTCCATAATTTTACTCAAGGCTGGTAATAGACTTATTGGTCTGCTATTTTTACCTGAAAAAGGTTCTTTACTGTTCTTTGGTAATGGAATAATCTTGGCTATTTTCCATTCCTTAGGACATATGCCTTTATTTAAACTCAGATTCATTATGTATGATATAGGCATAGCAATCAAATCAGCCACAGGTTTCAATAACTTAATTTCAAGATGATCTACCCCTGAAGGTTTCTCTGGACTCATTCTCAATGATTTCTCAATTCTGTCAATACTAACATTATTAAAACCAAATTTACATGATTTATTTCTCATAATTTTTTCAGTTATTAATTCATTGGAGAGCTCATCTTTGTTTGTAACTACCATATCACCACATAATTTCGTAATCTTCTTGCTGAAATAATCACCTAGTTAATTAGCAATGTCTAATCACTGGGCGAAAAACCCAAGAATCCCTAGAAATCGTTGCCCGAATATTACCAGATATGATTCAAATACGGTGATATCCATATGGATACTCTCCGGATTCTTGACATATACTCTCGTAATGGATTTCATGTTCGGAGAATATCAAAACTCCAGAATGGGACCAATTTTATTCTTCTAGAATATGGAGTTAATTTTATCCAGGATACATGTCATATCCAATGTCAAGATATGACTACTATGAATATCCTAAGTCCTAACCCCAGTTGTATCTTTTGTCAGAATATGACCTGTCGTCATATCCTAAGTCCTAAAACCAGTTGTATCTGTTGTCAGAATATGACCTGTCGTCATATCCTAAATCCAAACACCAGTTGTATCTTTTGTCAGAATATGACCTTTCGTCATATCCTAAATCCAAACACCAGTTGTATCTTTTGTCAGAATATGACCTGTCGTCATATCCTAAGTCCTAAAACCAGTTGTATCTGTTGTCAGAATATGACCTGTCGTCATATCCTAAATCCAAACACCAGTTGTATCTTTTGTCAGAATATGACCTGTCGTCATATCCTAAGTCCTAAAACCAGTTGTATCTTTTGTCAGAATATGACCTGTCGTCATATCCTAAGTCCTAAAACCAGTTGTATCTTTTGTCAGAATATGACCTGTCGTCATATCCTAAATCCAAACACCAGTTGTATCTTTTGTCAGAATATGACCTGTCGTCATATCCTAAGTCCTAAAACCAGTTGTATCTGTTGTCAGAATATGACCTGTCGTCATATCCTAAATCCAAACACCAGTTGTATCTGTTGTCAGAATATGACCTGTCGTCATATCCTAAATCCAAACACCAGTTGTATCTGTTGTCAGAATATGACCTGTCGTCATATCCTAAATCCAAACACCAGTTGTATCTGTTGTCAGAATATGACCTGTCGTCATATCCTAAATCCAAACACCAGTTGTATCTTTTGTCAGAATATGACCTGTCGTCATATCCTAAGTCCTAAAACCAGTTGTATCTGTTGTCAGAATATGACCTGTCGTCATATCCTAAATCCAAACACCAGTTGTATCTTGTGTCAGAATATGACCTGTCGTCATATCCTAAGTCCTAAAACCAGTTGTATCTTTTGTCAGAATATGACCTGTCGTCATATCCTAAGTCCTAAAACCAGTTGTATCTTTTGTCAGAATATGACCTGTCGTCATATCCTAAGTCCTAAAACCAGTTGTATCTTTTGTCAGAATATGACCTGTCGTCATATCCTAAATCCAAACACCAGTTGTATCTTTTGTCAGAATATGACCTGTCGTCATATCCTAAATCCAAACACCAGTTGTATCTTTTGTCAGAATATGACCTGTCGTCATATCCTAAATCCAAACACCAATTGTATCTTTTGTCAGAATATGACCTGTCGTCATATCCTAAATCCAAACACCAGTTGTATCTTGTCAGAATATGACCTGTCTTCATATCCTAAATCCTAAAACCAGTTGTATCTTTTGTCAGAATATGACCTCTCGTCATATCCTAAATCCTAAAACCAGTTGTATCTTTTGTCAGAATATGACCTGTCGTCATATCCTAAAGCCAAACACCAGTTGTATCTTTTGTCAGAATATGACCTGTCGTCATATCCTAAATCCAAACACCAGTTGTATCTTGTCAGAATATGACCTGTATATTTCAGTATACCATTCATGGCCCATATCATGATGACCCACTATACAAGGACAGATCAGTGTACCCAAAACTTTATACTAGGCCCAGTTCTTTTTTCCCCTCTACACCAAATGTCTCATCCAAAAAGGCTACCTACTTTGAATATAAACATTAAGCTAAAAACAATTTACAAAACAAAAATCACTTCAGCGCAAACAAACATTTATTTAGCAACCTCAAAACAGGGGCCATGCCTCCAAAAGATACGGATCACTGCAATGTGAAAGCATTGAATACAGTTGAATGAAGTGTACTCAGATACGGATTGCTGCAATGTGAAAGCATTGAATACAGTACTCAGATACGGATCACTGCAATGTGAAAGCATTGAATACAGTTGTAATGAAGTGTACTCAGATACGGATCACTGCAATGTGAAAGCATTGCATACAGTTGAATGAAGTGTACTGGGATACGGATCGCTGCATTGTGAAAGCATTGAATACAGTTGAATGAAGTGTACTCGGGTGCGGCAGAATCAAGGCTAGTGGGGACCAGGCAACGTGTATTCTGGAATCATTTTGAATCATTCGAGCATGGGGGTACTTTTTTACAAAATTTGATAGTGATTTATTTTTTTATTATTTACTATAGTCCTACTAGACCCCACGATATTATATCTGGCCACAAAAGATCACAGGATCTACTGAATGTGAAGGTATAGCCTACTGGGAGGAAGCCACACTGTGTGTCATGTACGTTTGACACATTCAGTAGATCCTGTGATCTTTTGTGGCCAGATGTAATTTCTTGGAGTCTAGTAAGACTATAGTAAATAATAAAAAAATAAATCGCTATAAAAATGTGAAAAAATACATATTTAGCCCCATGTCAGCTAAAATCCCTAAAATGAAAAGGAGCAGAAAAAAAATTACATTAATCTTTTACTTTCTCTAATAACCTAAAACATGAACCTAGGTTGAAAAAGTCACTCTAGAAACAATACAATGAAGGTTTAAACATTTAGATAAATGTTAAAACAAAAAAAGGCAGCTTGACAACAAAGTATTGTAGCCAGGACATGGTCTCACAGTTTGTCTGAACAGGACAAGAACAAGAACACACAGGATGGCGCACAGACGACGGGAGTCAGGGTGAGGAGCAGATGAGGGGAAACCACTCTCACACGCGTGAATTCCGTTTGTGTCAGAGCATAGGCATGGCTGAGGCATGGTAACGCCCCGCCTGCCTGTGATTGGTCTACCGACACTGCCCGTCTTGACTGTCCTCGGAGACGCGAGGTTAATTACTCCGTGGTGAGATTGAGAAATAAATAATAGGCTACAAATTTGTAGAAGAGGCAAACTAATTTTGTTTATGCCGTTTGCTTTGATTGAATAACACGTGTGTTGTAGCCTACTACCCAAATCAAATCATGGCGTGCATGTTCAATCAATTATTCCATCAAAGCAAACGGCATAAACAATATTAGTTTGCCTTTTCTACAAAAATAAAACGTACAAGTTAGCTTTCTCTTGTGTCATACCATACTACTTGTATTATTTCCCACCACGGAGTAACCTCGCCTCAGACTATCCAGCATATCCACCTCGGAGGACAGTCAAGACAGGCAGTGTTGGTAGGCCAATCACAGGCAGGCGGGGCGTTACCATGCCTATGCTCGGACACAAACGGAATTCATGCCTCTCACACTCACGCACTCACACTCCTCCAGTCCCTTCCGCTTCACCCTCCAGGGCCTCTTTTATGTACAGACGTTTGAGGGTAAAGAGTCCAGAATGAACCCTCATGCGGGTCTCCTTGGGCTCCACACCCCTCTGGAGCAGGGGGGGATCTCAGGGTAAAGAGTCCAGAATGAACCCTCATGCGGGTCTCCCTGGGCTCCACACCCCTCTGGAGCAGGGGGGGGGGGTCTCAGGGTAAAGAGTCCAGACTGAACCCTCATGCGGGTCTCCTTGGGCTCCACACCCCTCTGGAGCAGGGGGGGGATCTCAGGGTAAAGAGTCCAGAATGAACCCTCATGCGGGTCTCCTTGGGCTCCACACCCCGCCAACTGTTGTAGGCATATGAAATTAAATTGGAGAAAAAGGGGGTAAATTAAGTGGTTACTCAATGAAAATAAAAAGTACTCGTATCGGTACTCGGTATTGGCGAGTACTAACAATTAAGTACTTTTACTCAGTGTGAAAGAAATCGGGACAACGCTATTATGTCATTGGCAACTACACACATCTCCAAACATTCTACCCCTTTGTGTATGACCCCTCTGCTTCATGTCCTGCAGCAGATTTCTCTGTAATGACCACCTCACTGTTATATCCCTTGGCTTAAATAAACCAGTAAGACACCTAAGAGGCGGATGTGTGCACTTGTTGACGGTAGACTGCTGGGTGAGCACTGGCGCTTTGGCATGGAAGGGTCAGATCAACAAGGAATGAATTCTGTACTGGCCATATAGCCTAATAGTCCGGCAGCCGACAGGCTTCTTTAGTTTAAAATTAACATCCTATGGCATGCAAAAATTTCAAACTTTCCTTTTGCTTTAAGTAGCATGCGACATGTCAAACTAGGGGGTTTATTATTCTGAATCCATTCCAAGCATTAGTTTTGCACAAAAAACACTCCTTGGGCTAAAAGCAGCCATAGCCACTAGCCCAAAATGTGCTGACCTCAAACTAATGCTTGGAATGGATTCAGAATCATGAAAACCCCATAGTTTGACATGTCACATGCTACTTAAAGCATAAAGATCATTTTTGACATTTCTGCCTGCCATAGGATGTTAATGGTAGGGTCACAAGAAACCCCTATAAAAAAAATTGCCCAATAGTGACAGCCGGTCAGCAGTATATAGACAATATTTTAGGCCAATAAAAAAAAAAGTATACCAAATTTCCCACCCCATAGCCATAACCGTGGCTGCCGGACTATAAGGAGCATGTCTTGAGTGTACAGTGTTTGATGATGTCAGATCAACATATGGAATGTCAGAACAGGTCAGCTCCATATATGGAGATCTAAGGGTGGTAGCGGGGACATTCTCTTGTGTACAGGGTTTGATAGGCCTTAATTCAGGCCTGTTGAACTCTAGTTGCCGGGCGCAGCTGCACTAATAACTTTGGGGCAGGCCCGTCTAGAGTTTAAATGGACAGGTATCAGTCAAAAGGGAGACATCAGGTTCTGACATTTCACATGTCAGTAAGAGCAGGTCAATAGCTCACCCGATCCCTCCGGCTAGTGAGAGCCTTCCTCCTCTTCACATCCTCCAATGTCCCGGCCAGCTCAATTCGTGTGGTTGTCTTGAGGCTTTCAAAAGCCCTGTTACAGGCTTCTAGTGAATGACAACACAAATACCACATTATGATCTCTAAATGTATTATATTAAGGCATCTCAAAAGGATGGTGATAGAAATTAGCAGACAAAATGTAAACTGTCAAACTAAATGGGGGTACTCTGACGAGCTAGCTATAGAGACAGGGAGACCCCTATTATTTAGCAAACACTACAGACATGATTACCATTTGAATAGAAAACCAACCTATTTAACAAAAAAATAACACAAATCACACCAATATTACATTTGTCAATATTTGGTCATTGTGCCATCTGTTATTTTTAACCGTATCAAATCAACACTAATCTACAATTTAGGCATTTAGCACACTTTATCAAGAGCGATTTACAGTAAGCAAGGTAAACATACATAGAATGCAGAGACAGTGAACTGGGTAGGGTCACAGCCATACATTTATACAAGGGGTTCTATACAAGGGGTTCTAGAGTTGTACTGTTGGGGGGGGGGCTCTGTTGAAGATAAATAGGTAGATTAAGTACATACAGACAGCTCTTGGGGAATCTTTTGGCTGGCAGGAGGAGGCGTTTGCAGGATGGATGCCTCCATCCTGTCCAGCCTCTGTCACCCCTGAAAAGCTCTCCTTGACGGTGCTGGACAACTCCTTGACGGCATCCACCCTTCTGGTGAGCTGTGTTACCGCTCTACAAATGTGAGGGGAAAATAAATAAGTTAGGATTGAATTACTGTTATTATTACAAGTTTATGTTCTGTGTTTCATTTTCCAACAAAATCACAATAACCTTGGTCAATAGGTAGCAGTGCAGGACCACAGGTCATAGCTGGGTCTCTTTGGGGTGTAGTGTCTTAAGCGCATGCGTGTTCCCTCATAACCGAGAGGACATGTGAAAGAAAGCCACCAGGATAATGCACCGAATAACACGTGCGTGCGTGGCCAAAATTCTTACCATATTCAAGATCACGCCCCAGTCATGGTCCGAAAGAAACTGGATCATGGTAGACACCCTAGGATTCACACCAAGTCGTGATTTGTTTTGCTTTCCACTTTAGTGCCTTTCTCTGGGTTGATCAAGAACATGCATCTGCAGACACACAAGGACAATGAAGAAAATCTTTAGATTATAATACAGCCATGTAAAGAAAATAAACTAATGTAGATTATATAAAGCAATTAAAAAATAATAAAGACTGGAGGGTGGTGTATGTGTGTCTATGAAATGCGTACTGAATGTTTAAGCTTACTTGTTTTAAAAGCCCATATTCGAAGATCATGTTACTCAAAGGTTCCTGGTCTTTGGTCGTCTTCTCCACCATCTGGGTTGACCTGATAAAATAGAATTTCAAATTATTAATGTGTGTATATCTAAGTACTGTGTGTGTGTGTGTGTGTGTGTGTGTGTATATCTAAGTACTGTGTGTGTGTGTGTGTGTGTGTGTGTGTGTGTGTGTGTGTGTGTGTGTGTGTGTGTGTGTGTGTGTATCTAAGTACTGTGTGTGTGTGTGTGTGTGTGTGTCCACGCACGCACACTCGCCGCGTGCGTGCGTGGACACGGTAAGATTCATGCGTGGACACTATGAATCTTACCATAATCAACAATCTCACTACTCATGGTCCGAGAGTGAATCAAGGTATACCTAGGATTCACAACTATAGATACGATGTGCTCTCCTTCTCTGGGTTGATGGAGAACAGACACCTGCGGAAATAGAATAAAAACAGTATTATATATATATATATATATATATATATTATAAAACAAAGAAAAATATATTTTTAATTGAAGATGTTCATTTAAGGCAACTTCTAATGGAAAAGATTTAGATTAGGCAGTGCTACTTTCTTTTAGTGCAGGCTAAAGCAAACACAAAAATACACACCTCTCCAGAAACCCCAGGGTTGATGCCAGCGCTGATGGGTAGACGTTTTGCAGAAAACAGGACTCTCTGAATAAGAAACTAACAAAATAATAAAACAAGCATCATTAAGATTTTAAAACTGCTCATCACCATCAACATAAATGTATTGTATTTCAGGTTGAGGGAAATACAAGTTCAGCTGCATACAGTTGTGTTCTTCCTGCTTAGTTCTGCTTAGTCTGCTTAGTTCTTCCTAAGCAGGAACTCACATTCATAATTTCACCACAATCTTCCTGAATTCCCATTTGATGTTTCTCCGGTGTCCAAAGACTGCAACAGTTCCTCTGGGAAGTTGTGCCATGGTGCTATGAAGGTCTACACCCAATCAGGGCGTTGGAGCTGCAGGACCTTAGCCAACTTTTATTTCTGCCATTTCTGGAATTAAGGAAAAGTTACACCAGTTTTCAAAAGCAAAAATGGGCACACACACATATACACACACATACACACATCCCTTTGAGAAAACCTTAGCATAAAAAAAAGAAAAACATGAATACATGTCTGTAAACTCATTGGCAACTACAGATCACTGCAATTACTGGGATACATATCCTACATACACTCTCAAACATTCACTGACACCAACCAGACCTACCAACGGAGATTGTATTAACGGCAACACCAGTTTTGTATTTTGGCTACATAAAACACAGGCGCAAAGACTGCATAAGTATAACACACTTTCAATAACAACATGGATAACCAGGCCTGTCAGCGATGATCATGCCAATAATGACCTGCTACTAAGAGCAGAGGGAATTGAACACATTCAACTGACCACAACATTGCAAGAACTTTGTTTTGAGAAAACTTTTTTTTAATTTTCAAATTGGATGCCATAGCTTTTCTTGGCCTGAATGAAGGGATATGACAGACCATCTTATAACATTTTCATCACTGCATTTTCCACTAAAGAACAGTCACAGACTCACATAACTTTTTATATATATAATTTCTATTTGACACCATAACTGGAAACTCCTTATTTTTTTCCCACTGGAAGCACCAATCCAACAAGTTGACTGCACAACAGATTTGACCTTGACAAAGGCCATTCAGTTATTTTCTTCTTGTTTTTCCTACTTTTCTATACTTTATCCTTCCCTCGCACCATGTGTTGCCTTAGGCCAGATGACCACCACAATCATCATAATGTGGTACCATTTTGATTTTGTCCATATCTCCCCTTAACTGTTAAGACACTATCCAATACCTTCCATAACACAAAAGGTCTCATGGAAGATTTGTGCCAATCCTATGCTTTCATGGTGCATCATTTGATGTCACAATATCATCAGCAACTGGTTGACACTCTGGAAACTTTCAAGCAATCACTAATAAACAAGGTGATAAAATATGAAATACTATTAGAAACTAACTAACTACTATAATATTTGCAATCGGAGGGGTAACCCAGTTAAAAATGGTAACCAAACATGTCAATGATCAGTCAGTCAGATCAGTATAAAGAATATGATGTCACTTCCTGAACTGCCACTCCCCTCACTGTGTCAGTCACTGAAGGCAGCATTCAGTGTTTGGTTGCAGCATGCTGCGTTGGCAAAGTTGCTGCTTTGTACTCCACCTAAACTTCACATTATACTCAGCGGTGAGTAACATTTATGAAATCCAGTGCAACTGTGCTCTATATAAAGGTTAATTTGATTATTTTACACTTCCCTATCGACCATCAGTGATGTAAATAGGTTTTGAAATGTCAATATGGTCTTCCAGAAGCACACAAGAAAGAACCCTATACAAAACCGCCACTAGACCTATTATCAGTATGCATCTAAAGTAACTCCAAATTACTGTACTGTCCTTGTATGTAACTCATCTGTACATTTAGAACTCATGGCAAAAGTGTGCAGTGTCAAAGTGTGCAGTGACACAGAGATCCTTCCAACCGCTTTTCTCTGAATTCCTGAATTTTATCAAAAATATATCATGCACGAAAACAAATTTTACATTATCTAAGCACATGTTAACACGCACCAGGCTATAGGACATATCAGCTATATACAGTAGTACCTCAAAGACAAGCTAAAACAAAATGTGCTGGAGACAGTAAGTGACTATCGGATCTACAAGCTCACAATTCCATGCATTGAGCTTGTAGATCAGCTATTTTTTATTTGGCCCATGTTTGACCAGTTTATATGATGGTTTCTTGATTACTTTTGATGTAGTCTTTCCTTAAATTGTCACTGTATTACTGTCATCTGGGGACCCCGAAAAAATCAGACGGACCGGTTGAGAACCACTGCACTAACAATACTGTACATTCCTCTTTTTAATTGAAAGCAATGAAATTGCCAGAAATGCTCTCATAGTGCTATCTGGCATATAAAAATCAGTTACATAATCATGTGCACAACTGCAGTGCTAATTAGTCCATTAGTTATATTGAAAACAGCCACTGAGCGAAAAACCCAAGAATCCTTTGCCCGAATATGGTGATATCCTCCATATGGATACTCTCCGAATTCTTGAAATATACTCTTGTAATAGATTTCATGTTGGGAGAATATCAAACTCCAGCCATTGGACCAATTTTATTCTTGTTGCTGAACAAACACTCTATAGCAATGATTACTGTCACAATATAGAGCTACTTAAACTGTTACTGAACAAACACAGACTATACCAATGATTATCACAATATAGAGCTATGACACTTATTTCAACCAAAGAAAATCCTCTACACTACCTTTAATTAAGCAACATATTTTAAGTCTTTTCAAACGTGGCTCTGCAGCCAAATAGCCTACTTTTGGTTTGACATGAAAACATTGACAAAGGCAAACATTGACAAAGGCTGAAAACACTACAGTATGAAGTGCAAATGTAGCTGCAAACCAATAAATAAAAGCTTAGCATTACCTGTAATATCCATTCCATGCTACAGCTTCTGTGTGTGTCTGTCAACTGCAGGCTCCTCTCTGTTCAAAGGACAGCGTGTGCTCTTTCATGAGCCAATGGCTGCCTGCCACGTCACTGCCTAAACGTCACAGCCAATCAGATTTCGTCTTTTCAAAAACGCGGTGCACTATGGGTGAACTGAAGAGCTGCAATGCATTGTGGGATGTGTAGTTGATCTTTTAAGTGCTTTCCATTAACACTCCTTATGTCACGTTTCTTCAGCAACTACAATGATGAATGCCTGATTTCTTTCACTTCCATTCACAATATAATATAATAATACAGATTGTTTGGGCCTTAAACTGATTATTTTCTTACAACCTGTCAATTAATGTATGTTGTCTGTATTGACTGTATGATGCAGTTTAAAAAAAAAACGTATTTCAAGCAGTTTTTTTGTGTTTGATATTAAATTATATGGTTATTATCAGGTGGGTTACACTCAGCAGTGGTTCTGGGGAGTTCCAGTTGTTCGGGGACCACCAGTGGTCCTTATAGGGGTTCCAGGTGGCCCCCAGCTAAATGATGGAGAGTTGGTTAAACCAAATGGACCCTTATAGATCTACGTAAAATTAAAAATGAAAGTTATGAGACCAATAACTGGTGCCTGGCACCCTCAGTTGCAAATTCTGCACCCTCATAGTTTAAATTTAAAAATTAGATTGACATTTGACAATTGACATTTTTATTTGCCGGCCTCAGTCATTTAATCCTGGAGCCAAGCATGGTGCGCGCGTGTGTCTGTGTGTGTGTGTGTGTGTGTATGTGATTGTAAAATCCATAATCTTTTCAAATGTGTGATAATGTGTGTGGGTGCCGCTACTACACACATTGGAAAGATTTAGCATAGACAACCAAGTATTGAAGAAGGTCTTTCCCCCTCCGTAAGGTTGCAAGATACCATCCTGGAATTTATACCCTCACATCAGTAAGCAGGAACTGGGGATGGCAATGACGGACCTGAAAGTCTGACGTGGCATATGCATGTCAAACTGGGGGTCCTTGAAAAAGGACAGACAGACAGACAGACAGTCTTTCTGTCTCGCTGTCTATCTCACTGTCTGTCTCGCTGATAGATAGATAGATAGATAGATAGATAGATAGATAGATAGATAGATAGATCAAACCCCTCTGGGCAGGTGGGAGACTGGCATGTTATATTATGATGGTGCCATTTACCAAAACACAGACAGGCACCATGCACATTTTGTAGGTGCCTGTGAATTATTTTGTAGTCCACTTCCAACTTTGTGTGGTCGATCATACGTCGATCTAACTACAGACAAATGAGCTGCAATGTTTTGGGAAGAATGTCCTGGAACACAGTTGAAAGATTAATTAATGAAAACATTGACAAAGTGAAGTCATGTGAATCCTCAATGCCATTTGGGTCATGGTGTCATGACCTCCCGCTTTGCCCTCCACAAACGGCGAGGGAACTGTGCAGTTCACGTCATTTGACCAGTACAGTCCTCCTAATACCCTTTCACTTGCCATTCTTTATTATTTTTTAATAGAAACCCTTAAATGCTGCACCAGCTGACCTTTCTGAAATTTGTCTATATAGCAACTCTAGTCAGCTTTTGGTCATCATTTCTCACCAGCTTTGTTTAAACAGTAATTGACTAGAATGGTTATACATATGGAGATATTATTAACTGAAGTCGCACACACACACACACACACACACACACACGCACACGCACACGCACACGCACACACACACAGTCAGACTTGCCTGATCAACAAAAGGTCCTTGGCATCCTTCAAATATGAAAAATGTGTCCTGCCTGAAAAAAAAGGATTTTTTAAAAATATTTAAAGGATTTATAATGCCAAAAAGGTCGCTTCAAAGCCTCTTGGGTGAATGTTGACCTTTAGGAGTGTCCTATGTCTTCTCGTTCGTCTCGGCCAGCCGATCGAAGATCTTTTTTCCGTTTGTCTCTACGATTTTTTGGGAATCTACTATTGATTTTAAGGACAGAAGGCCGCAAATGTTGAATCGGCTTAGTCCGAATGTCGTGTCTATTCCTTGATCGTGGACGCTTAGAAGTGTCGGAGAGACACGAGACCCATTTCATCGGATTTGGCATCCTTCAAATATGAAAAATGTGTCCTGCCTGAAAAAAAAGGATTTTTTTTAAATATTTAAAGGATTTATAATGCCAAAAAGGTCACTTCAAAGCCTCTTGGGTGAATGTTGACCTTTAGGAGTGTCCGTTTGGGAGGAGACCTATGTTTTCTCGTCCGTCTCGGCCAGCCGATCGAAGATCTTTTTTCCGTTTGTCTCTACGATTTTTTGGGAATTTACTATTGATTTTAAGGACAGAAGGCCGCAAATGTTGAATCGGCTTAGTCCGAATGTCGTGTCTATTCCTTGATCGTGGACGCTTAGAAGTGTCGGAGAGACACGAGACCCATTTCATCGGATTTGGCATCCTTCAAATATGAAAAATGTGTCCTGCCTGAAAAAAAAGGATTTTTTTTTAAATATTTAAAGGATTTATAATGCCAAAAAGGTCACTTCAAAGCCTCTTGGGTGAATGTTGACCTTTAGGAGTGTCCGTTTGGGAGGAGACCTATGTTTTATCGTCCGTCTCGGCCAGCCGATCGAAGATCTTTTTTCCGTTTGTCTCTACGATTTTTTGGGAATTTACTATTGATTTTAAGGACAGAAGGCCGCAAATGTTGAATCGGCTTAGTCCGAATGTCGTGTCTATTCCTTGATCGTGGACGCTTAGAAGTGTCGGAGAGACACGAGACCCATTTCATCGGATTTGGCATCCTTCAAATATGAAAAATGTGTCCTGCCTGAAAAAAAAGGATTTTTTTAAAAATATTTAAACGATTTATAATGCCCAAAGGTCGCTTCAAAGTCTTGGGTGACTGTTGACCTTTAGGAGTGTCCGTTTGGGAGGAGACCTATATGTTTTCTCGTTCGTCTCGGCCAGCCGAATTGTATGCGCATAGCCTACTGTACAGATTAGGCAAGCAGGGCTCAGAGCATTATTGGTTCACAGTCCCTGATGGCTCATTGAAGTCAGTCAGAAGGAGATATTTTAAAATATGTCCCCTGCATGCTCATGGATGACTAAGACCCCTACACATTCTGTATCCGGCCGGTTGACAGGTCACTAAAGTCATGCCTGTGTGCCGTAAACCCCTTCAAACTGTTGAAGAGCTTCTACAGTTGGTGAAGAAGCCTGCATGTATGGGGGGGCTGAGGTGGACTCGGGAAACCTTGATGTTTAAATCCTCAGGCCTCTGAGCATTATGGGCTCCCATGAGTCCCCGATTATATATTGCTCATTCAAGTCAGGCACAATACATAATGTAATTATCAAACAAATAGGTTATATGTTGTCCCATTCGCACTGTACAATGTGTGTGTGTGTGTGTGTGTGTGTGTGTGTGTGTGTGTGTGTGTGTGTGTGTGTGTGTGTGTGTGTGTGTGTGTGTGTGTGTGTGTGTGTGTGTGTGTGTGTGTGTGTGTGACTTCAGTTAATAATATCTCCATATGTATAACCATTCTAGTCAATTACTGTTTAAACAAAGCTGGTGAGAAATGATGACCAAAAGCTGACTAGAGTTGCTATATAGACAAATTTAAGAAAAGGTCAGCTGGCAGCATTTAAGGGTTTCTATTAAAAATAATAAAGAATGGCAAGGGAAAGGGTATTAGGAGGACTGTACTGGTCAAATGACGTGAACTGCACAGTTCCCTCGCCGTTTGTGGAGGGCAAAGCGGGAGGTCACTCATGACACCATGACCCAAATGGCATTGAGGATTCACATGACTTCACTTTGTCAATGTTTTCATTAATTAATCTTTCAACTGTCTTCCAGGACATTCTTCCCAAAACATTGCAGCTCATTTGTCTGTAGTTAGTATGATCGACCACACAGAGTTGGAAGTGGACTACAAAATAATTCACAGGCACCTACAAAATGTGCATGGTGCCTGTCTGTGTTTTGGTAAATGGCACCATCATAATATAACATGCCAGTATCCCACCTGCCCAGACGGGTTTGAAAATATCGTGGCAGCGAGACAGACAGACATACAGTCTGTCTGTCTGTCTGTCTGTCTGTCTGTCTGTCTGTCTGTCTGTCTGTCTGTCTGTCTGTCTGAATCAAAGTTAAGTTATCACCTCCTAAGATAAGCAAAATGCAAGAAAACTGAATGTAGGCATATGTATGTGTGTGTGTGTGGGTGGGTGGTAGGGGGTGGGGGGATAGGATACAAGCTAACAGTAGAATAGCAAAATAATTTTGAGATAAAAGTGTAAATATAACTACAACTGTGTCAATGGTTATTGAGTGGGGGACAGGGAAATCTGCCGATCTACAAGCTCACAAAGCGTCGCAATGAAATAGGTTGAGAGTTTGTAAATCAACTGTTTCCGGTGGGCGTTACTTTACCAGGGGCCGCGCGGCGTCATGCAAGTGCACTGCACACACAGACACAAACAGCAAACAGTAAACACAGACGCACGTGGAGCCTTGGGCGTTTTACCGTTTATTTTACAAACTTTAGGCCTACATTAAATTATTATTAGCACTCTCTCTCGTCTCTCTCCGACGAACACTCCTTTCGTCCGTTTTACCCTACGTGGCACGTACAGTAGCCAGTGTGCATGCTGTACTTCAAAGTAGCATTTTCTACAGCAAGACAGGAATCTGTTAATGTGTTGGTAAGGTAACACTACCTTCAGCAAGATATGTTTAACGGTACACAAATGTTTTTGTCCGTGCACCCCCTGTGCACCCCCCTGTACTGTCCGTGCACCCAATGCACTGACAGACATGCCATCTGCTGTATACTCCTGCAGCTGCTCTATACATCTCCTTACAACAGTGTTGCAGATTTGGCTGTTTGTGTTAAATATCACCATAAATCCACCATTACCCTTTTCATGTCACGCACCCCATAGAGCAGTGGTTCCCAAATGTTTTCATGTCAAGGACCCCCAAATTGACATTTATTAGCCCGCGGACTCCAATTTGAAAAGATATGTCAGGAACTCCCATAAGAGAAGATATGTACGGCTCTAACAGACCCCCCATTTAATGGCATTTCCATCTCTGGGACCCCAATTTATATTGTAAAATCAATGTTAATTGAGAGTGTACACATGGTTCCAATTGTACACTCAGAGTTATAGACCAATAAGGGTCCATTTGGTTCCAAACTATCATTTAGCTGGGGACCCCACGGAACTCCCTCAAGGACCCCTGGGGGTCCCCAGACCCCACTTTGGGAACCACAAGGGGTGCACGCACCATAGTTTAACCCCTGGTTTAACCTATGTAATTGTTGGGCAGAATGCCCCCCCAACAACCTTTACACAATAGAGTGCCATCCCCCTTTTGTTTTTGAAAAATCGTGGAAATGTGTTATTTGGAACACATGACAAAAATAAGATGTAGCTGCTGGTATCCTTATAGTATTGTTACTGTCGGGAGGTACCACCCAACTCTATTTTGGAGGTTTCAAATCAATGCTATTAACACACAATGAAATCGTAAAAGGTGCTTTGAACTAAACCTCTTAACTCAATTGGAAACTCAAACTGTCTGTTAAAACAGCTAACTCTACCACCTCTCATGCAAGTAAGTGGCAATATATAAATTCCAACTAAGGCAGTATTGCTTTGTTTTAAAAAAAATGTTTTCTTCATTTTCTGAAAGAAATAACAGTGGTTTCTTCCTGACAGCAGAGATGTATGTCCTTTTGATGTATAGTGGGTTTGTATTTGATAACATTTGGCAAATCAAAGAACTCAGGTCAATCAGCTCTGTATTCTACAGAAAATCCAGTGACTTATCCAACATGTCAATGTTCATGAACTACCAAGTACCAATATCAGTAAAATATCTCACTCAAAACAGGCCCAATGGTTATATGGTGCATAATAGAACAAACTCAGGATATGCATCAGAAATGTCCGTATTCTAGAAGAATCCTAAAACCGGAAATTAGGGATTCTTGCTATTTTCGCCCTCAGGTCATCTTCGGAACACATACATGACAAAAATAAAATTACGCTCATATCCTAGTACAATATATTGTCTTCAGGGTGTATATTGAGTTCATATTTTACATAATATGCCGCATATCAACAAACTCAGGATATGCATAAGAAATGTCCGTATTCTAGAAGAATCCTAAAACCGGAAATTAGGGATTCTTGCTATTTTCGCCCTCAGGTCATTTTCGGAACACATACATGACCAAAATAAAATTACGCTCATATCCCAGTACAATATATTGTCTTCAGGGTGTATATTGAGTTCATATTTTACATAATATGCCGCATATCAACAAACTCAGGATATGCATAAGAAATGTCCGTATTCTAGAAGAATCCTATAACCGGAAATTAGGGATTCTTGCTATTTTCGCCCTCAGGTCATTTTCGGAACAGATACATGACAAAAATAAAATTACGCTCATATCCTCGTACAATATATTGTCTTCAGGGTGTATATTGAGTTCATATTTTACATAATATGCCGCATATCAACAAACTCAGGATATGCATAAGAAATGTCCGTATTCTAGAAGAATCCTAAAACCGGAAATTAGGGATTCTTGCTATTTTCGCCCTCAGGTCATTTTCGGAACACATACATGACCAAAATAAAATTACGCTCATATCCCAGTACAATATATTGTCTTCAGGGTGTATATTGAGTTCATATTTTACATAATATGCCGCATATCAACAAACTCAGGATATGCATAAGAAATGTCCGTATTCTAGAAGAATCCTAAAACCGGAAATTAGGGATTCTTGCTATTTTCGCCCTCAGGTCATTTTCGGAACACATACATGACAAAAATAAAATTACGCTCATATCCTAGTACAATATATTGTCTTCAGGGTGTATATTGAGTTCATATTTTACATAATATGCCGCATAACAACAAACTCAGGATATGCATAAGAAATGTCCGTATTCTAGAAGAATCCTATAACCGGAAATTAGGGATTCTTGCTATTTTCGCCCTCAGGTCATTTTCGGAACAGATACATGACAAAAATAAAATTACGCTCATATCCTCGTACAATATATTGTCTTCAGGGTGTATATTGAGTTCATATTTTACATAATATGCCGCATATCAACAAACTCAGGATATGCATAAGAAATGTCCGTATTCTAGAAGAATCCTAAAACCGGAAATTAGGGATTCTTGCTATTTTCGCCCTCAGGTCATTTTCGGAACACATACATGACCAAAATAAAATTACGCTCATATCCTAGTACAATATATTGTCTTCAGGGTGTATATTGAGTTCATATTTTACATAATATGCCGCATATCAACAAACTCAGGATATGCATAAGAAATGTCCGTATTCTAGAAGAATCCTAAAACCGGAAATTAGGGATTCTTGCTATTTTCGCCCTCAGGTCATCTTCGGAACACATACATGACAAAAATAAAATTACGCTCATATCCTAGTACAATATATTGTCTTCAGGGTGTATATTGAGTTCATATTTTACATAATATGCCGCATATCAACAAACTCAGGATATGCATAAGAAATGTCCGTATACTAGAAGAATCCTAAAACCGGAAATTAGGGATTCTTGCTATTTTCGCCCTCAGGTCATTTTCGGAACAGATACACGACAAAAATAAAATTACGCTCATATCCTAGTACAATATATTGTCTTCAGGGTGTATATTGAGTTCATATTTTACATAATATGCCGCATAACAACAAACTCAGGATATGCATAAGAAATGTCCGTATTCTAGAAGAATCCTATAACCGGAAATTAGGGATTCTTGCTATTTTCGCCCTCAGGTCATTTTCGGAACAGATACATGACAAAAATAAAATTACGCTCATATCCTCGTACAATATATTGTCTTCAGGGTGTATATTGAGTTCATATTTTACATAATATGCCGCATATCAACAAACTCAGGATATGCATAAGAAATGTCCGTATTCTAGAAGAATCCTAAAACCGGAAATTAGGGATTCTTGCTATTTTCGCCCTCAGGTCATTTTCGGAACACATACATGACCAAAATAAAATTACGCTCATATCCTAGTACAATATATTGTCTTCAGGGTGTATATTGAGTTCATATTTTACATAATATGCCGCATATCAACAAACTCAGGATATGCATAAGAAATGTCCGTATTCTAGAAGAATCCTAAAACCGGAAATTAGGGATTCTTGCTATTTTCGCCCTCAGGTCATTTTCGGAACAGATACATGACAAAAATAAAATTACGCTCATATCCTAGTACAATATATGGTGTATATTGAGTTCATATTTTACATAATATGCCGCATATCAACAAACTCAGGATATGCATAAGAAATGTCCGTATTCTAGAAGAATCCTAAAACCGGAAATTAGGGATTCTTGCTATTTTCGCCCTCAGGTCATTTTCGGAACAGATACATGACAAAAATAAAATTACGCTCATATACTAGTACAATATATTGTCTTCAGGGTGTATATTGAGTTCATATTTTACATAATATGCCGCATATCAACAAACTCAGGATATGCATAAGAAATGTCCGTATTCTAGAAGAATCCTAAAACCGGAAATTAGGGATTCTTGCTATTTTCGCCCTCAGGTCATTTTCGGAACACATACATGACCAAAATAAAATTACGCTCATATCCTAGTACAATATATTGTCTTCAGGGTGTATATTGAGTTCATATTTTACATAATATGCCGCATATCAACAAACTCAGGATATGCATAAGAAATGTCCGTATTCTAGAAGAATCCTAAAACCGGAAATTAGGGATTCTTGCTATTTTCGCCCTCAGGTCATTTTCGGAACAGATACATGACAAACAGGTCATTTTCGGAACAGATACATGACAAAAATAAAATTACGCTCATATCCTAGTACAATATATTGTCTTCAGGGTGTATATTGAGTTCATATTTTACATAATATGCCGCAAATCAACAAACTCAGGATATGCATAAGAAATGTCCGTATTCTAGAAGAATCCTAAAACCGGAAATTAGGGATTCTTGCTATTTTCGCCCTCAGGTCATTTTCGGAACACATACATGACCAAAATAAAATTACGCTCATATCCTAGTACAATATATTGTCTTCAGGGTGTATATTGAGTTCATATTTTACATAATATGCCGCATATCAACAAACTCAGGATATGCATAAGAAATGTCTGTATTCTAGAAGAATCCTAAAACCGGAAATTAGGGATTCTTGCTATTTTCGCCCTCAGGTCATTTTCGGAACAGATACATGACAAACAGGTCATTTTCGGAACAGATACATGACAAATATAAAATTACGCTCATATCCTAGTACAATATATTGTCTTCAGGGTGTATATTGAGTTCATATTTTACATAATATGCCGCATATCAACAAACTCAGGATATGCATAAGAAATGTCCGTATTCTAGAAGAATCCTAAAACCGGAAATTAGGGATTCTTGCTATTTTCGCCCTCAGGTCATTTTCGGAACAGATACATGACAAACAGGTCATTTTCGGAACGGATACATGACAAAAATAAAATTACGCTCATATCCTAGTACAATATATTGTCTTCAGGGTGTATATTGAGTTAATATTTTACATAATATGCCGCATATCAACAAAACTCAGGATATGCATCAGAAATGTCCGTATTCTAGAAGAATCCTAAAACCGGAATTTAGGGATTCTTGCTCTTTTCGCCCAGTGAATGGCTTAGTGAAAAACGTGCCTTCTGCTTCCAGATATGAGGGTGTTTGATTTACTTTCCTTCCCGTCAATTCATTGAGTGTGTTCCATATTTTTCTACTGTCTAAATTAGCATTCACAATTCTGTTTTTAAAATAAATCCTTTTTTTGGTTTCGTTCAATTTTTTTTACAAAATGTCTTAATTTCCTATATATCTTCCATTGAAATACATGATTTGAATTGATTGCTTCTGCCTTAGCTTTATTTCTTTGAGCCATATATTGTCTGAGTTCTTGGTCCAACCATGGAGATGTAACATTTCTTACAGTTCTCTTTTTTACAGGAGCATGTTTATCAATAATTGGCATTAACAAGTTATTGAGAGCCAATGCAGTGTTTGGATCATCTTCCTGTAGGACTGTTGACCAGTCAATTTCCTTTACCTCATCATAATAATTGTTTTCATTAAAATATCTAAACATCCTCTTTTGAATAATTTTCTGACCTGATTTTGGAACTTTAGTCTTCCTTCCAATTGCAACTATATTATGATCGGTACAACCTACAGGAATTGATACTGCTTTCGAGCACAGCTCAGCCACATTTGTAAAGATTAAGTCAATACAAGTTGATGTTTTTGAACCATCTGCTTTGGAGCATATTCTTGTTGGTTTTGTAACAACTTGTGTCAGATTACAGGTATCTGCACATGAAAGCAATTTACCTCTGAGTGCACAGGACTTTATATCCCAGTTAATATTTATGTCTCCCAGAAAAAAAATCTCATTATCTAAATCACACACCTTGTCCAACATCTCACACATTTGATCAAGGTACATTACTGTTGCATCTGGTGGCCTATAACAACACCCAATAAGTATTGGTCGTAAATGAGGTAGTTGAACTTGTAACCAGATTACTTCCACTCCCAAAACAGTTAAATCATCCCTGACTCTTACTGGTATATGGTCTTGAACATAAATTGCGACTCCTCCACCATTTTCATTCCTATCTTTCCTATAGATATTGTACCCTTCTATCTTTACTAAATAACCATAGAAGGGGTGTGAGGGATTAGCCAGCATGGAGTCCAGTTTGACCCCGATCCTCCTCTCCGCGACTGACTGCAGGCTCTCCATTCGAAGGCCAACAACAGAGCTGGCCTTTTTTATGATTTTATTGAGCCTGTTGAGCTCACCGGCCTTGATGCCCCCCCCCCCCCCCCCCCCAGCATACCACAGCATAAAACAGAACGCTGGCCACAACAGACTGATAGAACATCACAAGTAGCTTGCTACATACTCCAAAGGACTTGAGCCTTCTCAGGAGGTACAGTCTGCTCTGACCCTTTTTGTACACAGCCTCTGTATTGACTCTCCAGTCGAGGTCTTTGTTCAGGTGTACACCCAGGAACTTGTAGAAGTCCACAATCTCCACCTCCTCCCCCTGGATAGTGATGGGTGCTGGGGTCCTCCTCTTGCTCCGCCTGGCGTCGAACAGCAGCTCTTTGGTTTTCCTGATGTTCAGCAGTAGGTGGTTCCGTTCAGCCCAGCCAATGAAGTTCTCCACCACGCTTCTGTACTCCTCATCATTGTCCTCAGTGATGCAGCCCACAATGGAGGAATCATCAGAGAACTTCTGAAGATGGCAAGTATCGGAGTTGAAGCAGAAGTCGGAGGTGTAAATGGTGAACAGGAAAGGTGATAGGACGGTTCCTTGGGGAACTCCAGTGCTTCCCATCAACACTTCGGACTGGCAGCCCTGTAGCCGCACATACTGTGGTCTCATGGTGAGATAGTTAGAAATCCATTCCACCAGGTCGTGGTCCACATGCATGGAAGCAAGCTTCTCCGCAAGCAGGGGGGGCCGGATGGTGTTGAACGCACTGGAGAAGTTGAAGAACATGATCCTCACCGTGCTCCCCTTCTTCTCCAGATGTGCGTAGGCCCTCTGCAGCATGTAGATGATGGCATCCTCCACACCAACTTTGGCCCGGTAGGCGAACTGTAGAGGGTCCAGGGACTCACTCACCACAGGCCGTAGGTGCTGCAGAACCAGTCTCTCCAGGGTTTTCATGATGTGTGAAGTCAGTACCACTGGCCTGTAGTCGTTCAGAGTACTGGGATGCGCTCCTTTCGGCACTGGAATGATGCAGGATGTCTTCCACCTCTTCGGCACCATCCTCAGTCTCAACGAGAGGTTGAAAAGATGCTCGAACACCGCTGAGAGCTGGTCTGCACACATCCTCAGCACCCTTGGACTTATGCCATCGGGCCCTGCCGACTTGCCCTGATGTAGCCTCTTCAGTTCATGCTTCACCTGTTCAGCGGTCACCGTCAGTCCCACCAGGTGGGATAGAGGTGGTGGAGGAGAAGGGGGGGAGGAGGTCACGGGAGGGGGAGGGGGGGGAAGTGGCAACGTGACTTGTGCTGGGATATGAGCCGGAGGGCTATGGGGAAGGTTATCCTGGGAGCCGCTGATATCAAACCTATTGAAAAACAGGTTGAATTCATTGGCTTTATCCTGGTTGCCCTCCACTGACCGGCTGGTGGACTGCTTGTGGCCAGACATGTTCTTCAGCCCCTTCCACACCTCCCTCACATTATTTCGTGCCAAATTCTCCTCAACCTTCCTCCTGTAGGTGTCTTTTGCCTCTCTGATCCTCCTCTTCAACTCTGCTTGCACCCGCTTCAGTCCCGCCCTGTCACCAGCCTTAAAGGCTCTCTTCTTTTGGTTGAGAAGGTCCTTTAGGTCTCCAGTGACCCAGGGCTTGTTATTGGAAAAGCAGCGTACCGTTTTGGTGGGTATGACATCATCCACACAGAATTGAATGTAATCCGTAATACAGTCTGTTAGTCCATCAATGTCCTCCCCATATGAGTCATAGAACATACGTGGCCTTGTAGCATCCTCTCAGCACCTCATTTGCCTCAGGTGACCACTTTCTCACTGTCATAGTGGTCACTGGCAGTTGTTTGACCATGGGCGTGTATAGGGATGTGAGGTGAACAAGGTTGTGGTCAGATCCACCCAACTTGGGCAGTGCTGTGCATTTATATGCACCCTTGACGTTTGCATATAGGAGATCCAGTGTCCTGTCCTCCCTCGTAGTACAGCTCACAAACTGATAGAAAGTGGGCAGGGACCTGGAGAGTGACGCGTGGTTGAAGTCACCTGACACTGCCATGAATGCACTGGGATGTTTTGTCTGAGATCTTGCTATCGCAGAGTGTATGACGTCACACGCTGTTTCAGCGTTCGCAGAGGGCGGAATGTAAACAACGAACACGAGGACGTGTGAGTATTCACGGGGCAAGTAATAAGGACGCATACTAACAACCATCAGTTCAATGTCAGGCTGCCAGATACGCTCCTTTACCGTGATGTGCCCAGGATTACACCACTTGTTGTTGATCATCACCGCAAGTCCGCCGCCTACCCTCTTACGGCACAACTTTGTGTCCCGGTCGGATCGAACAGTCACGAATCCATTTAATGACACCACGGAGTCCGGTACATCACTATGCAGCCATGTCTCTGTGAAGATCATCAAGCTACACTCCCAATACTCCCAGTGTGACTTCGCCAACTCAGCCAACTCTTCCATCCTATGTGGCGCTTTGAGTGATCTCACGTTCCCCATGACTTTCGTCTGTTTGTTCGCCGTCTCACGCCCGCTCTGCAGCCCCGAAATCTTCGCATGAGTTCGGCTGGTAAGTCCAACTTCTTCCGTTGGTAGTTCATGTGCGGTTTCCTCAGGGCTACCAGCTGTCGCCTTGTGTATACAGTCCTCCTTATTTTGGTCATAATGTGTCACTATGTCCACAGACACTATGTCCCTGCGACATACTAGCGTCATGTCCAGGGGTGTACTTGTACATCAAGCTGCCTCACGCTACAGAAACAGGAGATAGGCTCCTGCCCTATGGGCCTCATGGCTTGGCAAGGCTACTTACTTACTTACTTTATGTCCACAGACAGACAGGTTACAAGCTAAAACTATACTGCTATAACACCAAGCTAAAAAAAAAAAATACGGCCGTTGTGCTTTCAGGGCCAGCACTACACCTGCTGCTTTGCGGAAATTAACCATTCTACACACACTCGTACAGCAGTGTTTGAGAGGGCTCAATCACACGGCCACGAGTGGTCCTCACGTTGGTCGTCTGAATCTGGGCCCTGGTTGATTGTAGTCCATATCGGGCTTAATTATTTCTATTCCTCCTGTATTATATCGTATTCGTCATTGTCTTGGCTTGTGTAGGTATATGTGTGTATATATTTGTGCTGTATTATATACTATACATATATTTGTATTCTCCATAGTAATTTGGATTCGACTGGGCCCTAGGCCAACCATAGGATGGAGAGAATACTGTAATTTTATTATCCTGTACCTTCCACTGTGAAGTGCTCATATATGTATCCTCCTTGCAGGACCGGTGCCGGGGACAGCTACGCTGGAGCAGTGGACAGCCGTCCAGTGGTGGTGGTAAAGCCCTTTTTCTCTTGAGTTTACTATTGTTTTGTGGTTTATTTTGAGTTGGTGTGTTGTGTTGCATATTACCACCACCCTGGATAGGTGAGCCTGCCCAGCTCCCCTCATTCCCCCGGTACTGGCTTGTAGTGGTGCGTTATCAATATGCTGCTCCGGGTGTGCTCCGGGTGTCCAGTATTGTATCTTAGTAAATATCTCCTGGGGCGCAATTCCCCAGGTGGCGCAGTTGGCTACATTAAACAATACCACCCTACCACACTAGCATGGTTATTATGTTGCGTGCATGAGAGCAGGGACAATACATCATGAATGATTACATTTACTTCATGCAGAGATAGTTATTCCGTGTCCCACTAGTCTGCTTTATACTGCTTTTACCCTATAAGCTATATTTTTGTATTCTACCGGCAGTTAGCCTCGGTGACCGGCAGTGTTGTCGTGCCTAAACTAGAAAAGGCTTGCAAGCTAGAACCAATTTAGATAGGCAGCCCGGCAGCTAGTTAAACCCGCCCGGCAGCTAGTTATTTGTTTTTGTAGTGCAAACGCAGGTTACCTGTCACAAATTGTTACTACATTTGCGCCTAACTTCTCGCTAATGTTTTACAAGAAATTTTCACCATGGACACTTTTGTCGCAGAGATGCTGACTGCATGGCAACTTCATCATTTAATTGAGACATGTAAAGGTAATTACATTTTTATTGAGGCAATGTTGTAGGCTACTATAATTTATATAAGAAGGCACTAGCCTATCCAGTTTGATACTAAATTGTCTTTATTTTCACTAGGTAATTAACCACAAAACCCTATGGAGTTCGTATACTGGACGTGAGTTAACTCTGTAGGCCTACTTGGAGACTTAAAAATCCACACCATTTGTTGCTAAAAAACAAAATAGCAGATCTACGAGCTCACAACAGATTGCATTGTGAGCTTGTAGATTGGCTATTTCTGGCTGCTAATCTAGTGGAAAGGCTTGACATCACTTCCCGAGCCTATGGAATGGAAATCCATGCAGACAAAACCAAAATGATGACCAACAACAACAGTGGCATCCGCTCAGACATCCAAGTCAACGGACAGGCACTGGACACGGTGTCCAGCTTCAAATACCTTGGAGCAATCGTGTCCGATGAAGGATCCAAACGGGAAGTCCTTGCCAGAATTGCACAAACAACTGCTGCCCTGGCAAAACTCAAGCCCATATGGAAAGACAAAAACATCAGTCTGGCATCAAAGGTGAGACTACTGCGTTCAAAAGATCAGCCAAGCCATCGGCCCACATGATGACCTTCTGACCACTGTCATAAAGCGTAAACTGAGGTGGTATGGTCACATCACCAGATCCTCAGGCCTTGCAAAGACCATCCTGCAAGGCACCGTACGAGGTGGCAGGAGAAGAGGGAGACAAAATAAAAGATGGGAAGATAACATCGGAGAATGGACACACTTGAAACTCAGCGAGGCAATGAGAGCTGCCGAGGACAGAGAGGGATGGAGAGAGCTGGTCAACAGAACGTCTGTGGTGCCCCAACGACCCTCCGGGGTTACGGGATAGGTGAGGTGAGGTGTGGGCATTCCATGACTTCTGCTTCAACATTTTGGCAGTGCTATGAAAATGTGACTAAATTTGATCGAGAGACTGCCATTGGATTTTTTTTAATTTTCGTTTTTTCATATCATTTGAAAGCAGGGAATCTTAGCTTCAAATTGACATATTGGTTGTTCAGTTTGACCCACCAGTTTTGGAGATATGGCTTATAGAGTAATGTCTTGCAGAAAACAGCAAGTTGAGAAAACAGGCTTGAAAGGTTCACTTCTGTGGTCTCTAACATTACACCTAGCTACATGTTTAAGCATTTATTTCATATTTACATGTCGATTTCAGCTCTGACACTTATTTCAGACATGCTCTAGTATGTGAAGTCTGCCTGTGCTATTAACTCATTTAAAAAAAAAAAAAAAAAAAAAGTTTTTCTCCTCTGGTGAAAAGCTGGATTTTGCGCGATGGCAGTCTCTCAGTCAAATGTGGTCACAAATGGTTGCAGGCGTACTTTTGGGTTTGTGAGGTCTTTCAGAAGACACCTTTTGAAAGAGAATCCTGTTCCAGGCCAGCATCATGGCACTGAACAGCATTCCAGGGGAGCCTCAAGAGCATCTGTAGAGAGCACATCTGTTCCCATGAATGTAGAAATGCATAATACAGAAAACTCTGATCCTGAAGAGGCTTTTGTGAAACATGAACAGGATGATTACTGGGATGACTTTGAACCAGAAACCATAAGAGATAGAATAGCTGTGTTTTTGGCAACCCTTAAGGCTAAATCAGCACAGACCTACAGTACAGTCCGTTTTGTTGTGCAACATACATCCAGCTTGGTTTCGGACATTGTCGGTTCACTAAAGAGAAAGACTTTGTATCATAAGGATAATGCTGCGGTACAAGAGCTTGCCCATGATTTTGAGGTAACAGCTAGTCCATTTGAAGGGTTTGCATCTGAATTCAAACAGATGCAGTATTTTGTGAAGTCAGGCAACTTCATTGAGCCGGTAGAGGAGATGTTCCCTGGAGGCTCCTTTGTGCAGAGAAGGTGCTTGAGATCCCTGGCATTTTGGATGCCATCTTTGCCTGGCTGCAAGAGAAGATGGAGTCCTTTCAGACTTCTATGATGGGGAATACTGTAAGCAGCATCCTCTCTTCTCCAGCAAAGTGTCTGTTCCACTTGTGTCTGTGAAATGGTCAACACACCGGGGTCAAAGGTTGGCGTTCACAAGTTGGGGTTAATGTACTTGATGATCAAGAGTTTGCCCCCAGAGTTTTTATCAAAACTCTCATCACACTTTCTGGTGGCAGTTTACAAAGTGGATGATACCAAATCCTATCAAGTTAATGAATTGCATTTTTTTTTTTTTTTAATGCTGTTCTGTTCCCAGTCATAGAGTAACTGAAAGATCTTGATGTCAATGGGATCTCTGTCAACACACCTCACTTTAAGGGTGAAATCAGATTTGCAGTTGCCCAGTTGTGTGGGGACAATCTTGGTTTTGACGAAGGAGGAGACCCGCACACCACCACTTGCTGGTTCAAGAACTTTATTTTAAAGAGTCATAGCAACGTTTCGGCCTTCTTCAGGCATAGTTTGAGAATAGGCTGACATTCATTAAATACACAACAGTGCCCAGGTGGTGGCGTAACCGTCTGGGCACCCGACTGGTAATCCAGTCGCAGTGTGCCGCGGGTTCGACTCCAGAGCCCGACACGGCCTTTACTGCATGTCTTCCCCCATCTCTCTCCCGTTTCCTGTCAGCCTACTGTCTGTCCCTTCAAAAACCAATAAAAGGCGTAAGCCGCAAAAAAATATCTTTAAAAAAAAAAAAATACACAACAGTAGGTTTAGACAACCAATCAAATTGTATATAGTAATCATTCATCAGATAGCAGCTGTGAAGAACCCAGTCATGTGACTTAAAGGTGCAGTACTTCTGTAGAACATTCCTAGTATATTATTGAAAGTCACCAATTACAACAATACAGGGAATAATATATAAGTCATGCCATAATACATAAGGAAATCAACATACAATTAAATAAGTAAATAAATGTCAAAAAGGTCCATACTCAAACAAGAGTGGACATAAAGGATAAAAAAGAAAACACATGGTGCTTTTAGTATCCCACTGGACGAGATTCAAATCAATAATATAATTAATACATTTTATGGATTACAGCATAACATTTAATAATAGCTCATCATTCAGCCCTTTCGGGTAGAGGGTTTGCAATGTGTGTATCCAGTAAGCCTCGCGTTGTTTGAGAAGGACATCTGGTTACCACTAGGGTTGGGATTCGTTAGGATTTTAACGGTTCCGGATCCTTCCCGGATCCCTCTTAACGGTTCCGGTTCCTAACGGTTCCCTTAACGGATCCTAATATATCTTTTTCCCCCCTTTTTTCTGACATACATTATACTTATATTATAGAAGTGCATAATAAACACAAATTCAATAATACAAAGCCACTTTATTGCACAGAAAAAAACAATTGCACTTCACAATTATGAGGTAGGCAGGCAGCACTACTGCACTAGTGGCATATCTTTCAAGTAACACTATTTTTTAAATAGTTTGTGTCTCACAGACACAGTATCCTCTTGTTGAAATGAACATACTGTAATGAACATACAGTTACAAATACAATTATGAGGTAGGCAATACTGCTACAGTTTGTGTCTCAGACACAGTATCCTCTAATCCTCTTGTGAACATCATATGATTTAGAATGGATTCTGAGTTTACTGCCTGTTTAGATACAAAAGTAAACCATTTTGTAGGCTGGGCAAGTAAACAGTAAACATTTGCACTACTGCATTAGTAGGCACTGACTGCACTGGCAGATATTTCAAGTAAACACTTGCACTGTTACATTTATAAAAAATAAGGTAGGCACTACTACACTACTAGGCACTGGCAGATTAACAAGAAATAAAACCACTGTTCAATTGCACATTTAGGCTGCCTGAGAGCATGCAACTTCTAACAGTTCTTTTGCAGGAAAATTAGCTTATCTGCTACTTCTGGACGAATCCTACACCTCTCCTCGCTAATGGTGTCTCCTGCAACTGAAAACACTCTCTCTGATGGTGTTGATGATGCTTGTACACACAAATATGTTGCAGACAAATCATACAGCATGGGGAGGGAGTGCCTATTCTTCCACCACCAAGCAGCAGGGGTTGTGCCAATGGGCAGAGGGGCCAGGTTCCTGTAGTGATTTATTTCTATTTCTGCTCTCTCAGAATATGACAGGGGGCGCATGTTCTCAGCTTCATTTCGAACTGCATTCTCTTCCTCTTCAAAGAGCTCTTCTAGGGGTGATATTTTCTTCTTCTTGATCTGAGGACTGGGATTCTGCTGACTCTGTGTCTGAAATATCAGTAAACAAAACATCCTCCTGTTTTAATATGACCAGAAGGAGTAACACTAAGACAGTGTTCCCAAGAAAATGTCGTTAATCCTTACCTCTTCCTCGTCCGTGTCAATCTGATCAGAAACAGTGTCTTGCTGGGTGGTGGTCTCACTCTCTGTTGCACCGTCCTCTTGTCCACCTGCCAGCTAAAATACAAAAAGATGCATTGTTCAGTTTAGGCTGACAGCTGTTAGACCTTGTTGTTGCCACTCGTTTACCTTTACTTAATACGTTTACCTGGTGCTCTGCTGCCTCGTCTGGACTCGCAATCTTCACTGCTGCCGTCTTGAGCCGGGCCCAGACTTCATCGTTGTCCACTTTAAGCTTAAATCGTGGGTCCATTGAAGTGGCCTCCTCCAGAAATTCTGATATGTCAACATCCTATAAATCACACAACAGAATAGATGCACAGTATAAGTTTGTAAAGTAATACTATTAATTTACAAGAAGGCCAATTGTATTTAAATTGATCAATTTGAATACCTTGTAGCGCTTGGACAGATCAGTCCACACCTTCTCCTTAATAGTGATGGCAAAGGTGGAGTCTCCATCCTTTACTGCAAAGTGAGCCTCCAGTTTCTTCAGAATGGGAAGAATTTGCCCACATGTTGGCATGTTCTCGCTCGATGCAGCCAGGGTGCTGGTGTAGAGGATTCCCATAAGCTTGGTGAACTCCTGTGCTTTCCTCAAGTCATCATCGGTGACTCTGTCCAATCTACCAAAAATGCAGTATATTGTACATAATGTTGAAATGGTTGGGGAAATCATATTTACAATGAATACATTATAAATGTGTGTGTATATATATATATATATATATTTTTTTTTTAAATGCTATACTCACTTCTCTGCTCCCTTTTTAACTCTTTGATCCAGAACCGTTGCTTGGACGACTGGGTATTGCTCTATGAACCTTTCGATCATCAAGTAGGTAGAGTTCCAGCGGGTTTTCACATCAAGCACCAGCTCATGAATCAGTTCTGAAATGAAAGACACACACACACACACACACACACACACACAGTCACACACACACACACAGTCACACACACACACACACACACACACACACACACACACACACACACACACACACACACACACACACACACACACACACACACACACACACACACACACACACACACACACACACACACACACACACACACACACAGAGAGAGAGAGAGAGAGAGAGAGAGAGAGAGAGAGAGAGAGAGAGAGAGAGAGAGCATATACCTAATATAAATGCCATTTCATTCTTAAGTGAAATTTCAAATAAAATACATTTTAACCATTTATAACAATACATTTTAAAAATAGACTTACTCAGAGTCAGGAATTGCTGCTTTTCTTTCATGACCACCTTGGCCATGCTGGTCTTCCTGGTCCAGACGATCACTGCTCTTATCTTGGCTGCCCACTTGCTCACAGATGCAACACTACAGGCCCTTTGTGCTCCCAAGTTTAAAGTGTGTGCAAAGCATCCAACTTTGAGGACCTTCAGCCTCTTCACAGCCACATCCATGTTGGAGGCGTTGTCCACAGTGACTCCAACAATAGATTTCCGGTCCAAGCCAAATTCTTTTAAGATGGACTCAATCTCTCTCTCCACAACTGGTCCCGTCTGTGCTTCGTACACTGCCTGGGTCTTCAGGACCTTTTGATGGAGACGGTCTTTAACAACATAGTGCAGGGTGACAGTGATGTAGTGGTCTCTTGTGACGGCGGTCCAACCGTCAGAAGTGATGGCAAACTTCTTGACCTGTGTAAGGTCTGATGTTAAGTTGTCTTTCTCCACGTTATACCATGCATCTAGAAAGGTGTTGGTAAGGGCATCTCTGGATGGTGGTGTATACTTGGGGTTCAGAACTTTTAACATCTCCCTGAGTAGTATAAAAATAAAGTGATTTCCTGATTACTACAGCAAAATAATACAGTACTAATATTACTACAACATGTACAATTATTATTTAAACTTCACCACCACCACATCATTGCAATTTGTACTGTATATTTGTGTCATTAATGTTCAGATTAATTTAATATGAATGGCCAGTTAATGGAAACAAGCCATAGTGCTTTCTTGTGTTATAAATCCTTGTATTGAACTGTACATTCCTGTGCCTTTTTCTGTAAACTGTTTATATAAAGTAATCAATCATTCAAAGCATGCACAAATATGCACCTAAAGTGTAGGCTCTCCACAGTCGAAAATGCATGTGCATCCATCACAATGAACTTCGTAACAGCACGGTGAACTTCTTCAGTCCTCTCTTTCGTCATCCTCCCAGCTGCTGCTTGGGTGAAAGGAGTTGATGCACTGGTGGTGCTGGCCTTTTCTGTATTTCCTATAGACAAAATATAACATTATATTCATGAACGATTAATTTAGAGCCAATTTAAAAGCAGTTGATTTGCTTGTAATTTGTAAATAAGTGCAGACATTTTTATTTATGGCTCTAGTTACTGTTAACGTGATTCATAAAATATCAGACAGACTGTCACAGACAGACGTCGAGTCATTGGCGTTCTAAATTAACACCATAAACAGTTGCACAATAAGTATAATAAAAAGCTCAGTAGAAATTAGTAATATCTAATGTTACTAGCCTGGGGAAAGTGAACCAGCAGCCTCGTTGTCGTCGGCGTCTTCATCATCAGCCTCTCAGCCTCTCCCCCAGAGGGCTGTGCTGCTGCGGGGCCGGCCACGGCTTTTTTCCGAAGGCTATCAAACACTTTGCATGTGCCTAGAGTAATGGCGTGCATCGACTTGAGATGCTTTCTCATTGCTGACGTGCAACCACTTTTACATGAAACGATGGACTGACATTTTATGCACTTTGCATTGGAAGCATTTCCCTCTCTTTGGAAGTGTAACCATACTTTAGATTTTTGCGGTCTCTTAGACATTTTCCCCCCCTCACTCACTGGCACTGCTGTAGTTGTCTCGCTCGCTCCGGTCGCACACGCTGCTTCTTGTTGCTTCACAGACTAGAGTGGGCGTGCCACTTCCTCATTTCTCCCAGATCCCACTCACTCATGTAGGTGACGTCACCACAGCCGCTTGTATGCATGCACAGACACAGCGGAGCTAAATTGTGACTGATGAGATCCGTTTGCGGAACCGTTCATAAAAAAACAATGGAACCGGCTCCGGATCCGCAATGTCGGAACCGGGTCTGAAACGGACCCGGTTCCGAATCCCAACCCTAGTTACCACCTCTGGCTGAGGTTGTTCTATACCAATAAAGCGAAAAGTGGAGATGTCATGTTTATGTCAGGCTTCTTTGTCCAAAATGCAGAACTCAGACACAAGGAATAAACTTAAGTCTTTACTTAGAAAATAGGTACACCTTACAAGGCAAGAAATAATGAATACACAAGGCAGAGCAACTTATAAACCAACAACCAACATGAGAGCATCAAGGGCTATAAATAGACTAGGTTCATTAGGGAGCAGGTGAGGTGAGACACACAGGTGGGACCAGGTAGTCATCAGGGCAGTGGATGAGTGGGTGTGGCACAGACTGTGGCCAAGGCTGTGACAGTTTAAGGTCATTGAAATGAATGGCAACAGGATATTCACGGTCATTTCTTCGAATAGAGCTCTTATGTTCACTCATTCTGTTTTAACTGTCTAGTAGTTTTCCCAATATATGCTAAACCACAGGGACATCTGATCATGTATACCACATGGGTTGAGACACACGTTATAATGCTGTTAATCTTGAACTTCTTGCCAGTATGGGGGTGATTAAAAGAGGACGTCTTGTGTGTGTCGTTTCCGATCTGGATCAGCTATGCATTCAAGAGAACAAAAGGATGGACGCTCGATGGATCTGTAGTTTCAAAAGGTCAACTTCCGTCTTTATTTTCGCCAAGTACAAAGTCGAAACAGCCGTTATAAACTGCACAAGAAAAGTCTTATGCCTGAGTCTTGAGAATTTCAACACACAGCGTTTCCGTGGTTCCAATATCAACGCCGGTTCAGAGACTCCTGATTGTGAGAAGCGTCCAGGCTTAAGACTCACAACCAACGCATGGTCCCGCCTACTCTGTCAGCGGCCTCGTCCAATAGGAAAGCCGCTGAACAGAGTGTCCGGTTCCTGCGAAGGCGGGACTTATGCCAAACTACAACCTATTTTTACAACTTGAGATGACAACTGGCTAGTAATGAATTTAAGAATATGAAATTATAAACATAACAGAACTATATAAAACTACACAGAAATATATGAAACTTAACTGAAACATGACAGAACAGTATGAAACTAAACAAAATTACATTATACTGAACTGACTGTTGTTTTTAACATGGTACCTGAAATTATAATCTTCAAAATAATATGTTTAAGAGTACATTCTAGATTAGTCACTGAATGCTAATAATTTAGTAACCTAGTCTATGTCTTAGTTTCCTAGCGTTTATCTATAGTAACAGAAGAGTGTTTTTTAAGAATATATAAAGTTTAGAGTCTATACATTTAACTCAAGCCATTTCAGATCCAGCCAGCTGCTTCACAGTTCACACCTTCTGTATTTAGAACAAAAGGGTTCTCTTCCTGCAGTCCTTATAAGGTGCTGCTTGCTCAGACGTTTTAACAATAGCTCCTTTCAGTGAGAACATTCTAAAACTTCAAACCCAACTGCTTATAACCGTACCGACTATAGTTGAAAATAGACTTTAATTTCGGTTCATTCATTAGAAAATACACGACATGTCCTCCCTTTTATGGGGCATATGCTCCATAAACATCAAGATAAATGAACCAAAATAAAATCCTCCCTTTGATACATTAAAAACAAAAAAAGTTTATCAGAAAAAACAACTAACTAAGAAAAGTCCGAAATAGCCAGGACACCCAAATTACATAACCCCCCCCCCTTTTGACAGACCAAACAGTCTGTCAAAAAACAAAACAAAACCAAAAACACCAAACCAAATAACCACCCTTAACCCACACACAAAAAAACAGGTATAAAAGTCCAAACCTCCTCCCTGGACACCCGTAATCACCCTAAAAATCAGCAAACCAAACAAACAAAAACACAAAACAGCCGAACCATCATCGTACCACCCTACCATGCCTGATGAATATCCAAGCACGGGAGGCTGAAAATACAACCAAGGTTAAACTCAGACTCAGGATATCAAAACACATTTTTTTTTTTTTCTTTTTCTTTCCATCAAAATCCAAAAAACGAAAAAAACCGAATGTCTGTTCTTTTTTCTTTAGCCAAAGAAATGCACAAAAGTTCGAGGTAAGCGTCACCGTCTGACCTCAGAGCATAGATAGAGAGACAGATATTTAGAAAAGAGTTGAGCGATACAAGATAGGGCATGCCATAGTGACACAGACGGGGAATGGGCATTTGGGCAAATCCTTCCAAGCACGAGAAAGTGTGCGGGGGAGTGAAAAAGGGCATGTGACAGGGCAAAATCCTTCTCAAACCTCCTCAGCATAAGTACACAGCTCTAGATCTGTGTACAGCGATACATCCGTTCCATCGTTCATTCCAGCCTCCATATCCCTTGTATCCATGTGAGTGAGGACGGGCGACTGAATGGCCTGCAGTGCCATTGTCCCGCCCGCACCCCCTGTGAGCCCTCTGATTACCAAGGCACGGATGAGCGGAAGACAGCAGCAAAAGATAAACGCTACAATGAAAATTATTCCTAGGATCCACATCCCTGCGGTCGCCAGGTATGCACCCCAGGAACCCAAATGGCTTTCCAGCCATGCAGCCAGTCCAAAGGTGACTCCGGTGTGCGCATGGAGCTCAGCCCTCAGGCTGTGTAGATGTCCCATGGCCTGAGTGAAAGTACCATTTACTGCCGTAGAATTCGGGATGTATGTGCAACAGAAATCGCCAAACATTGCACAAACCCCGCCTTGAGATGCGAGGACCACATTCAACACCTGACGATTCTGCCAGGTCATCTGACTAGTGGCTGCCAACTGCCTTCCAATTGCTCCCAGGGCAGCGATAGTGAAATTCAAAAACCTCTGCTGATTATAATACATATAATTAATCCATTCCGCGTCTACCACGATTCCAATTAGCGGAGAGAACATACTACCGAAGGCAATGGATGCTTCATCAATGGCTTTAAATTCCGTCGGTACCCCATGCGGTGTACCAAAGGCATCGAAATATACCTGAGGAGTAGGTCTAGGCCCGTCCTCCCGTTTGACCCTCCGAGAGCCAGATCCAGTCCTGGCCTGTACATCTTTAGTCGGGATGATAACTACAGACTGTACCACCTGAACTCTCGCACACCTACCTATCCAGTTCAGAGGCAACGCGCTATATAAATGATTTTCTCCACACAGCCAAAATTGATCTGCAACTGCCTGAGTGGCATAGTATAGTGGACATGCCTGGGGAGCTGGTTGCGTTGGCTTTCCTTTCAACATTGCCCCTAATTCCAATCTGGGCAGTTTCCCAGGCTGTGGTCGACAAAGATATTCATAAACCTGTGTGTCCTGTGGAGCGTATGATAAATCCCATATTGTGTCGCAACGTTTTGCAGTAAAGTTACCCATATCCACAAGTCTCGTAGTCTGTGCTCCCAATCTACCCCTCTCAAAACATTCAAAAGTACCCACTAATTTTAGAACTCCACTAGGAATTGTAGACGGATCTGTTTTCACTCGTATGTCCAGTTTACTACACATCTCTCCGAGTGTGGGCCCTACAGTCTCGTCCTGATTTACAGAATCCTGACTTGCTTTGTGTTCTGGTAGAGATTCGTTATAATATTCAGCAGATCCTAGGTACTGTAAACATTCTGCCTGGCAGAAGGGGACTAAATTTGGGTCAGAATCATTATTTAACACTCCATTGGAACTGAGTATAGTTTGTTTCTTTTCTTTTTCACAATTTTTCCAACTAAAATGTGTATTCAATACAGTTAGATGTGTCTGGTGTGCTTGTGCACAGAAATAACAGTCAGACTTGCCTATTGTCGTAGCGGAAAAGACACTCCATTGATACCAAGAATTTGCCAAAGCCATGTGATATAATGGTTCCAAAATGCCACCTGGGTTTGTATTAAACAGACTACTCATATGGAACGAGCCAGTTGCTTTTGCAATTTCTTCATCATCTGGAGTGACCTTTCTTGTTGTTCTATGTTTAACCAAATCCGGGTCTAAATTAATGTTGAACTCTAAAATGTCCTCCGTTTGTATATCAGGAAAATATCCAAGCGGAGACGTTATCGTGGAAGTGACAAAAATATTTGGGGTCTCTTCTATAAGGATATACTCAGTTTCAACAGAACTAGGGGATAATAGGCTGTACTCAGTTTCAACAGAACCAGTAGATCTTACCACAGAACTAGGAGGAATAACACTATCTAATTTAGTGACTGTGATGGGAGGAGGATAGCTAACAGGAGTGGTATGAACAGTAGTGGGTTTGTTAGGACCCACAATATCTGACATATCTCGTACGTACGTCATACTTGTAACTGGTGCATCAACAAGGTCCTGAAAAAATGTGACCATCCCTATAAAATTTTGTAACCCAGATTTAGCTTTCTTAGCTGACCTAGCAGGCCGTGATTCAATATTGGGAACCAGATCTTCCGGTATAGGCTGCATGAGAGTGGACATGGGCTCGGTGGTAGGAGGAATGAGAACAGGGTTACCTTCTTTGAGTCTAGACATTGTACCTTCGGGGTCGACGCCTTTCACGGACTGGCCTGGGGTCACGGGGGAGAGCAGGCTGTGGTTCTCCCCCCTGGACCAGAGCTCCAGTGTCTTGTG
Organism: Electrona antarctica; assembly: GCF_951216825.1. NCBI lineage: Eukaryota > Metazoa > Chordata > Actinopteri > Myctophiformes > Myctophidae > Electrona > Electrona antarctica. Next base: position 45,455,839 of record NC_136797.1, on the reverse strand, counting down.
GCTCGGCACCGCTTCCCTGGCTGTTTCCTTCAGCGTGGGGCGCTGAAGGGATGAATCTGGTGTCAATGTTACCGAATGCCCCGCTGTAATCGACGTCAGTGTCCTCCATGTCTGCTGAAAGAGGACTAGACTGACACACAGCGTCCTCAGAGCTGTCACCCTCATCCTGAGAGCGTACTGGAAGAGGCGAGCCTTCCCTTCGAATGACGAGGTCCTGGTCGTCGTTGTTTGCTGGTGCCTTAACACAATGGTTCAGGTGGTACCACGTGGGTGAACCCTCGACTTGTAGTGCCGTTCCCGTGCACCGAGTGACCAGGAAAGGACCGGATCGGCGTCCGTGGAACCACTTCCTGCGGAAAACTTTTACGTACACGCTATCCCCTGGCAGGATAGTGTTACAAGGTGTACGTGCAGCTTCTTCCTTCTCCTCCTGTTCCTGTTTGGTACAAACATAAGAATATATGCTTCCATGCAATTTGGACATGTAATTTACATAGGCTTTCATATCATCCTCTAATATTGAGAGGCTAGGGCCTTTTCCCCCAACATGGACGCCAGGGGTGAGCATTCGTCTCCCCATTGCAAGTTCATGTGGAGTCATATGTAGGTGTCGAATTTCACTTGACCTACACGCCATCAATGCTAGGGGGAGACCTTGTACCCAATTAAGACCTGTTTCTTCACAGATCTTAGTGAGCCGATTCTTTAGGACTCCGTTCATCGATTCCACCATCCCTTGGCTCTGCGGATTGTAGATGGCTCCTAGACGTTGCTTAATACATAACTTCTGCAAAATCAGTTTTACCGTCTTGTCAACAAATTCTTTCCCATTGTCACTTGAGATTCTCAGGCAAATTCCAAAACGGGAAAAAACCTCGCGGCATAAGAAGTTAGCAACTGCCTGTGCGTCTTTTCTTTTAGTGGGCGTGGCTTCAATCCATCTCAAAAATCTATCAACTACGACAAGAATGTATCGTTTACCTGCAATAGTCTTAATCATGTCCACATAATCTATGACTAGTTCCTGCATTGGCCCTTTTGGAGTTGGGATATAACCAGGTGAAGTTAACACTCCTCTTCTCACATTATTTGTTAAGCATATTGTGCATCGACCTATAATATGGTCAATCTGTACCAAGAGATAGGGAGCCCAAAACCCATACTCCTTTGTAATCCTCCTCTTAACCTCCCCCCTTGAGACATGCGCCAGGCCATGAGCGTCATGTATCAGTAAACCCAATAAATCAGGTGGAGCGATCACCAGTCCTTCGTGGTTACGCCACAGACCGCGGTCGTCTTTGACGGCGCCTCTATCACGCCATAGCTCTTTGTCTAGTTCACTAGACTCCTCTTGCATCAAAATCAAATCTCTTAGAGAAATGTTCTCTTCGAGCTCCACGTCGTGCGTTACCAGAAGAATACTTCCCGTCTTGTTAGCACCTGCAATAGCCTTCGCAGCTGAGTCAACTGCAACATTACCTTTCGTGACGTGTGACATGTCCTTCTTATGAGCTGCACATTTCACAATAGCGACAGCTTTGGGCAACATTACCGCTGATAACAATTTCAAGATCTGTTCATGATGCTTTATGGCAGAGCCGTCGGCTCTTTTGAACCCACGACCCTTCCACAACGCCCCGAAAGAATGACAAACACCCATAGCATACGCGCTATCAGTATAAATGGTCACACGTTTGTCGACCGCCATTAAACACGCTTCAGTCAAACCTATGAGCTCTGCCAACTGGGCGGAGCAGGGCTGGGGCACCACTTCTGCCTTCACAGTCACGAAGTCGCCACCCCTGGCCTGCACCACCGCAAAACCAGCACTCAAAGTTTCACCAATGCGATAACACGAACCGTCTGTCCAAAACACTAAATCTGCGTTAAGGAGCGGTTCAGACTGTAAATCATCTCGTAATTTAGAGTACGTTTCCGCCTCAAGCACGCAATCGTGAGGCGTTCCATCACCGGGAGCGGGCATGGATTCTGCCGGGTTAACCACATCACACCTAACGAAAGTGACGTCGCCCAATTCCAACAACCTGTGATAGTCCCTGATTCTTGACATAGTTAAAGTATACTTGCCAAAATTCAAGAGATTTCTCACACTATGGTGTGTAAGAATTGTGACAGGATAACCCATAGTTATAGCCGAAGCTTTCTCATACATCAAGTAAACACCTGCCAAGACTCGGTAACACGGAGCTAACCCCATCTCCACCGGGCTATATGCCATAGAATAATAAGCTACAGGTTGGGCTGTTACACCAACGCCCGTGGGCTGCGTAAGAACAGCACACGCATGTTTCCCATCCACCGTCGAGGAAACGTACAACAGAAATCGTGTTGTATAATTGGCTAAGGCCAAAGCTGGTGCACCTAACAGTCGTAACTTTAGAGTCTCAAATGCTAAAAGTGTGTCATCTGTCCATGTAACGTTGGCCCGTATTTCCGACCCCCCTGCTTCCTTGATCAGGGCCCTGAGTGGACCTGTCAACTCAGTGTAATTCTCCACCCACGCTGCTGAATACTGGGTCAAACCTAAAAATTGCATCATGTGCTGAACGGTAATAGGTTTAGGTACACGGCGAATAGCCTCAATGTGGGCGTCAGAAATGCTATGGACACCATGAGATATCTTGTGACCAAGGTACACCACGGTCTCCCTGCAATACTGAAGCTTTTTCTCCGAGACCTTATGACCCCTAGCTGCTAACTCTTGTAACAAAAGTACAGAATGTTCGTGACATGAAATTTCAGATTTACCACAGATCATTAAATCATCCACATAGTGGAGGACTGTACTGTCCATGAGTCGACCAATATCAGCCAAATCATCCTTCAATATTTTGTTAAAAATATGCGGACTGTGTCTATAGCCCATCGGTAAACGTGTGTACACATAATTCTCGTCTTCATAGGTAAATCCAAATAAACCCTGGCTATCCTCCTCTAAGGGACAGCTAAAGAAAGCCCCGGTGAGGTCTAACACCGTGAAATAGGTAGCCCATGGTGGAATCTCTGATAATAAAGTGTGGGGATCTGGTACATCAGCTGAATAATCGACCACTACCTCATTAATAGCCCGGAGGTCGTGAACAAGTCGGTAAGAGTCGTCTGGTTTCTTTATAGGAAGCAATGGCATATTACTGATAGGGTGCTTCGTCTTTCGCAGCACCCCAGCCTGCAACAGACCCTCAATCTGAGGCTTGATCCCTTTCACAGCCGCTGGCAAAAGCTTATACTGGGGCTTCCATGGGGGCCTGGCACCAGGCCTCAGTCGGACCGACACAGGTTGAGCGGACTTGACTAGCCCAATGTCAGTGCTACTTGTGGACCACAGAGTCTTGGGTACTCGGCGGAACATGTCATCTGCAAGGGTCATGTCTGGGCCTATGACACACATGGAATCAGCTCTCATAGACACAGTTTGGGGACAACACGTACCTTGTGCGGAAATCATGATCTTAAGAAAGTGATTGTCCGTGCTCCGCCAGATAGCTGGGTTTTCTTTTGTCGTTACAAAGGTGGCTGCTTGTGATTCAGCCATCATTGTCCCAATATGCTTCTGCTGAAAATGTTCAGCCACTCTCAATGTCACATGTGGCACGCTGTCTGCCACTTTAAAGTTCTTCGATAGGTATTCTTGTGTGTCAATTTTCATAGCCGCACCCTGAGGACCCAATATAATGCAACTGGAGCTGAGTTGTACCTCTTTGGGTTGTGTGGCCATCCATCCGACAGAATCCGCGTCATTGGCACATTTTAAGTATTGCATTGTGCAGTGTGGGGGGGCCGTAGGCGTCCTTGCACCGGGCATATTTGCATCAATGAACTTGCTCCATCGCTGGGCTGGCCTCATAAAATCGTCTTGTAAATCTCCAAGCCAGTAAATCACGGGCTGTTTTTGTCCCACAAACAGAGGGAGCTGGAAGCCTCCAGTCTCCGGTACCTGAATTAAACACCCATCTGGTGTACACTTAATGGTGCAGTTGAGCTTGCACAAAGCATCACGTCCCAGCAGGCCTATTGGTGTGTTAGCCGATACGAGCACAGGAAGCTCAGCTCGTTGGGCCTTGTATTGAATTGTCACTGGTTTGGTAAGTGGAATAAGTTGTCCCTGTCCCTCAAATCCCACTGTCCTGACGAAATGTCCAGACATGGAAAGATGTTTTGCATCCGCAGGACGGACACAAGTGAAGGCCGCTCCACTGTCAGCCATTAGATTCACATGTTTGCCGTCGATCCTCACCCAAATCGTGGGGTCTTCTCCCGGCCCACACGAGGTCGACAGCTGAACACATCTTTCCGTGGAATTCTCTGGGCACCCCTATAGTCCATGAGGCTGTGGACCCCTGAAAGAATTAGCAGGGCCACGTGCATCCTGCGACTGCCACTGGGGCGGCTGTGACATTCTTGAATCTTGTGACTGTTGTTGTTGTCGGTACTGTGTGTTCTGCTGCTGCTGCTGAGGTGCGTTCTGCTGCTGCTGCTGAGGTGCGTTCTGCTGCTGCTGCTGAGGTGCGTTCTGCTGCTGCTGCTGCTGCTGACGGCGAGGGGAAGAACACTCCCTCGAAAAGTGGTCCATGCCACCACAGTTATAGCAGCCAGTATAGTTCGGCGGCCCTTGACCATACCAATCTCTCGGTCCGACTGACCTGGGCTGCGCAGACACATCTCGTGGCTTCTCCTGGGGCCTCCCTGACACAAGAGTCAACTGCTTGTCGGCCTTCATCATTGACGCTTGTATCGCATACGTCTGACGGGCCACCTGCCGCAGCACCTCCTCATCCTTGTCCTGTTTGCCACTTTTCCTCTCCCGGTAAAGTTCCACAGCGTGAGCGACATGATCTGTGTAGATGTCCAAAGTCAGGTTCAAAAGAGAGACCACTTCTTCCAATCTAGTCTGCACGGACCGAGGCAAACCCTTCATAACTTTTCCCCTAACAAGAGTCCTCTCGAAGCCTGGATTGGTGGCATCGTTCCCGGTCACATCCATCCACGTCTGGTGCACACGGGCCACATATGAGCGCGGATTCTCGTTTTCAGCCAAAGAGTCAATTAAAATCTTGTCAGGATTGAGGTCTGTGGGGTAAACCTCCCTTAGTGCTCGGTCCAGGAACGCCTTGTGAGCTGCGTATAAATCGGCGTCTCCCACAGAGGTGTTGACATAAGCCACCATCCCGGCACGCGCCAGGATTCCATTCAGCATCTGCATCCCGACGAGGTGTGCCAATAGTTTCTTCATGTCTCCTACGGCCAGCTGAGAACCCACCGTGAGCACGTCAAGTTTGGCCAACCATGGGTACGCCCCCTCCTGTAGCGGCGGCAATTTAGCAACTACATCTGTCATGTCCACCGCAGACCAAGGCCTGTAGTCAAGATTTTGTCCCCGGACAACCACAGGTAGGATCTTAACTGGCGTCATCAACTTCGACACGTCTTCCTCCTCCTCCTCCTCCTCTTCTGCCCCAGGCAGGGATGTCCGTGACGTGGTGCTGACATGGCTGCCAGAGCGCACCCTGAGTAGAGGTGAAGCCGCTCGCTGGGCTGTCCTGGATCTCGTCACAGCCCCAGGCACGTCGATGCGCTCCACCAGTTTCTCCTCGGGCCTGTCCAACCGAAGACGGTGGTCCTCCTTCCGCAACCTCTCCTTCTCCTGGATCACCTGCCAGCGCTCAGCGACACTCCGGGCGTCCTCCGCGTCCTGCCTTGAAGCCGACTTGGTCACCTTAGCCTCATAGACACGCGTCCCTTCTCGAGCACGCTCCCGATCCATTTCCTCCCGTTGGCCCTCGTACTCGTGAATGCGCATGCACAGTTTCTCCTCTTCTCGTGACATCACATCCAGACTGGCCATCATACTCCGAGACACGCCCTCATTGTCTCTGTACATCTTCAAGTCACTGCACAGACGCGTCTTGCGTGCCCTGAGTTCGTTCAAAGTCTTACGAGCATCCCCCAAAGCCAGGGCAAGTCCATGTTCGTCAGTGTCTGGGGCGCCAAAATCCACGCTGCCAGAGACCGATGCACTTGAGACATCCGAATCAGAGGTCTGCCGTGCCTGCCGTGTAGAAAGAGACAGCCGGTCTTGGTCCTTCTCCTCCCGACCTGCATCTCTCCCCTCCTGCTCCGCCCTTGCAAAAATGGCTCTGATGCGAGGATCATATCCTCCCCCCACATGGGGCACAGAGTCAGCCTTAGCCTTCTGGACCAGCCGACTGGAAGCAGAGCGTCCCGTGACAGACATCGTCCTATCCCTGTCACGGCGCACATCAATGTCTTGTCTGGAAGGTGCATCCGGAGACAGGTGTATCCGTGTGTTAGCAGTCCCACTTTCTGTAATGTCGCCATAGTCTGAGAGAACTTGATATGTGCCATCAGACAGCATCACAGGCATGTGAGGATAAATTCGTGATGACGTGAGGTCGGGGGCGGGAGCCACCTGTGTGGACTGCACAGAATCTGATTCGATGGGGGGTGATGTGAGGATTGGTGACATAATGCTAGGCAAGTGTGAAAAAGGGGCCTCACAGATTTCCTTAAATTTGTCATAAGTCAGAGAAGGGGCCACAGAAGTCTGTTTCACTTTAAGAGCCGTCGTCAGTGTCTGTCCTTCAGTCAGAAATAAACCCAACACCTTCCCCTCCCTCACGCGCTTTGCTGATCTATTTACACCCTGCTTCCCCATATGTTGATCTGTCCTGTAATGTTGCACCAGACCCTGTATAACCTTAATCATTGCTACATCAAAAGTTCCCTGCACCGGCCAAAGTTCCCCCGGCCACCTAATATTCCACTTCTTAGAAAGCTTTGCAATATTTTGACAAGACGGATTTTTCTGTTGTACAATTTCCACAGGCGTCTTAACAGCATTTACTCCAGCCATAGCTACGTATTCAGTGGTACCAGCAAAATGACAAATGAAAGACTTGATGTGTGACTTTAAAATTAATCAATTGTACTCTTTGTCCAAATTACCTAACAGTGATGCGTGTAATCAATAAATTTGCGACTCCCTATGGAGCTTAAATGACTATACACTAGCAGGATTCATGTACAGATCCAGCCAATTGTCAGCCCTCCAAAGGACACTTTTATCAGTAACCCAAAGCCAAATATGCAGTGTAAACCCACCAATATAGGTAGGGAAAAAATGTGTTTGGTTTGCAAATACAAATGTGTGACTGTAAGTAGCACTAAATGTATGTTTTACATGCACCCTCTAAGCGTGCACGTTAGAAAAATATACTATTCCAACACTATAGGGTATTGCAGATACAAACACGAACTTAAGTGGAGTCTAATAAAACAATAAAATCAAACTTATTCAATACACGTAGATCCCAAAGAATCCACGACTTTACCAAGTTATCCTTACAAAATCACAATACTTCTACTTGAACCATACAACTATACTAAAGCATGAACCAAAAAGTCCCTATCTAACTCATTTATCAAAGTATGGGGAAGAAAATGGTTAAACAAGACTTCAAGGGGAAAAAAAGAAACTGGGATGAAAGTTAAACAAGGCAAAATAAATGATTACTTTGGAAGGAAACAGGCAAAAAGGGTTAAACAACCTAACAGGGAATATTCAATCAAACAATACACATTTAAAGGAAAGAAATTCATACAATTCAACAATCAATCAATGACAAAACACAAGTGAAAAGGGAGAAAGCATCCAAACTGTAGAGCATTGCCATAGGAGAGAGAGAAAGAGAGAGAAAAGAGAGAGAGAGAGAGTATGAGAGAGAAAAGAGAGAGAGAGAGAGTATGAGAGAGAGATGAAAGAGAGAGAGAGAGTAAGAAAAGTACGTGGCCCACCAGAGAATCCCAGAAAATAAGAAATTCAGAATAGAAGAATTCTGTTCAGTGGCCAGCAGAGGGAGACAAACACCAGACTGAGAAACCTAACACCCACACCCACGTGCACGGCTATCTTTGTATTTATTTACTTATGTCCTTCTTACAAATTTAACTGGGCCCTAAATACAAGTCACATATACAGTAAGCAAGTCCCCAGTTTGAATCCCTTAAGAGACCCAAAACACAAGAGACTAAAAAAATAGTGACGGCTATCAAGCACATTCAATTTGGAACTCCTTATAGTTTCTCAGTCTGTGGTCCACACCCTCCGGCAAAGTTATAGAACAGATTAAATCAGAAAAAACACCGAACCTTTGTTGAGTTTAGCCCTAAGCGATGAGACCAGGATCTCCGACGCACCACCCCACCTTTTGAAAGAAACAAAAACACAAAACCCTCCTTGAAACATTGCAAAACCAACATTGTATCCCACGCACCCAAGTATAATTATATGAAAACTGCCAACGTGGAAATCACACAACTTGAACGACACATAGCATACACTCAAATGTAATGTCACAAACAGCAGCAATTTTCAACCAAGGACTTTAAGAACCCCAGCTGCGAAATTAAAATAGTGACAGAAAGACTTGACTATACCTATACGTCGCTCACTTAAGAAAAATCCACGTCGACACACATAACCGCCCAAAAACCACAGTACTACACCAAAGTACAATACATTGCAACAACAAAACATACATACCTGATACCTACCACACATCATGACAAAAAAATACAGCCACCTTGCCAACAGCTGATGTCTGCGTTGTGAATTTGCAATGCAAAAAAATTAGCCAAAAGTCCCCACCCCCACAGAAAACAAAGCACGCGGCTCCCCCCGGAACCAGCCGGAACCAACCACGTATACCATTAGGTGTACATCCCAAGGCGCCATGTTTACATATGAATAAGACCCCCCAGCCACCCAATTCCCCCACAAACGCACACGCACACACCAACCATTTGCCCACCACCCCACCAAAAAATACCACTCACACACACTTTCAAACCAGCTCCAAAGAACGAATCAAACAGACAACAAAACTTCACCAAATGGAGAACCATTTGGCTTTCAATCACAGCTATCAATGACTTAAACTATGCAACAATTGCCGTGGCTTTTAACTTACTTTTGCAGACTATCTTGTCTTCTTTTTTTTTTTTTTTTGACTAAAAATGAAGGTTCTAACAATCCAAATCAACCTATCTAATTGTACGAAGGATACATGAAATGCCCTAAGCATGAACCGTTACAACGAGAACTGTATTCTCATAAAAAAAAATTAGCACCCACATTACTTTAAGACTAATTCAAAAATAGGATACACAGGTACAAAGAAAACGAATGGAACTATGCTAATTAATGTATTTATATTTAAACCGAATTAAACTAAAACTTACCAAATGACAGGATTCAAATGATTAAGTAATGTATTTATAATTAAACTGAATCAAACTAAAACTTACTAAATGGTTTGTCAATAAATGCTACAGGGTCTTACTTAGAGAAATGTACGTTTAACAAGTTATCCTAGCCATATTTGCTTTCTACCAATGATTATACTATACACTATTTAACTGCTAAATTGAGATGCAGGTTTAAATTGGGACTGCCAATCTAGAGCCTGGGAGCCAACACCTTCAAAAATTCCCAGGGAAGTACCTGTGGGCAGGCTTTGTTCTAAGCTCTTTGAGGCTCGGGTGAGGTGTTGAAGACGCTTAGCATTCCTTTGTCTCAAGAATCCTTTTGAGGGACAATTTGTTTACCATGTGTTACTAAGATCCAACCCAAGACCCAGCCAAAGTTATTTTAGCTGTGTCCTGGTGGGGGGTTCTTTAAACAAAGGGTCAGCTTAATTTAGACTAGGTCAACAAGATATTGGCCATTCTCAACTGTGTTGAGAAATTTACAGCCCATCACCCACTGTTCTGTACCTCATATAGTTATATGACTTTTGAGATTACACAAACCCCAACTTAAAACTGCCTGTTAGTTACAATTCCTTACTGTAAATCAAGTGAGCAAACAAAATCAATGAACAAACGCCAACATATCTTGTAAGTCAAACATAGCACATACACGCCCACTCACACTGTATCATGCACACACCATCGCCCAACTCAAACCACGCACACACAACACACCAATCCTTTTAAAAATGTAAAGTTTTTAGAGAATATAAACCCTCGTATTGAGAATAAAATACAACACAAACCACCAACAATTCGCCAAACCCCCACCCCAACTTTTCACCATTTAACAACCATCCACAACTTTCCCGCCGAAAATCCAAAATGGCGCCCGCGGACCCCCAGACAAACAATAGAACAAAGGACCCACATCCACACCACCATACAAACATCATATATCAACAAAACAAACGTAACCTACTCTTTACCAAACCAGACTACCAACCAAACCAAACTACAACATATTCATAAGAATCCTTTTAAAGGAAAATATTAACACAGAACCGCACACCCTTATCTCCGCCTCTCTGTATAACCAAAGAAATAGACTCTCCTCAACCGGACCATGGAAACTCCTCAGCTACAGAAATCCCATATGACAAACTTTTACACCAGGAAATATTAAAACACAACTTTAAATTAAAATTGCACAGAAACAACATCCCTTTTGCGCTCCGTCGACTGGTGGGACCTGCGTCAAAACCCAGCCGCCTACAGAAGCAGTCTGCCCTAACCAACCAACCATTCGTGAACCAGTTTTTCACCCTGAAATCCCCTTTTTTAGACGAAAAAAAAGAACCCCAGTAAAAATGTTTCACCCAGTTACGTGCAAACACCCATAAAAATAATTATGACCCACCGTTTAACACAGTGCGTCCCCGGTCGTAACCACCAGGATATTCACAAAACAAATTCACGGCTTTTCAAACAAAGCTTAGACACTTACTCACCCCATTTAGACCGTGCGTAGAAAATAGCAAAAATAACAAAAAACAAACAGTTGTCCCGCTCAGTTAAAACCGACCCCTTCTTGTGCCAAACAAAGCATCGAATCTATGAAGGTGAACAATCAATGATTAATTAACCCTACCATTAAATTCCTCGCCGCAGAAAACAAAAACAAAATGAAACGCCTCATCCCACTTCATTTTCATCCAAAACTCACGGCGCTTTACGGTAGCCGGCACACGCGCTCACGGCAAGCAAGCCACCGTAAAGAGAAAACACGCACACAAAGAGAAAAATGTGCGAGCACAGACCTGAAATGTGAACAAAGAAAACTACCAAATACCGGACTTCCTGAACAGTCCCACGGGAAAACAATACTACTGCACGAGCAGGGATAAAAGACACCCCACTCGGTTTGTTTATAACGGCCTGAAGCAAAAAACCCCGCAAACGCCAGCCCATTGTTCCCAGAATGCACGCATAGTACGGAAACAGGTCCCCAATTCTTTTCGATAAAAAAGCACATCGCCATTGGTAATAAAAAAAAAATAACTTACCAAGCGCGATGGCCTCTTTACGCGGATTTCGTGCACCAATTGTCGTTTCCGATCTGGATCAGCTATGCATTCAAGAGAACAAAAGGATGGACGCTCGATGGATCTGTAGTTTCAAAAGGTCAACTTCCGTCTTTATTTTCGCCAAGTACAAAGTCGAAACAGCCGTTATAAACTGCACAAGAAAAGTCTTATGCCTGAGTCTTGAGAATTTCAACACACAGCGTTTCCGTGGTTCCAATATCAACGCCGGTTCAGAGACTCCTGATTGTGAGAAGCGTCCAGGCTTAAGACTCACAACCAACGCATGGTCCCGCCTACTCTGTCAGCGGCCTCGTCCAATAGGAAAGCCGCTGAACAGAGTGTCCGGTTCCTGCGAAGGCGGGACTTATGCCAAACTACAACCTATTTTTACAACTTGAGATGACAACTGGCTAGTAATGAATTTAAGAATATGAAATTATAAACATAACAGAACTATATAAAACTACACAGAAATATATGAAACTTAACTGAAACATGACAGAACAGTATGAAACTAAACAAAATTACATTATACTGAACTGACTCTATTTAAGAAATAAATGAGCTTGTTTTTAACATGGTACCTGAAATTATAATCTTCAAAATAATATGTTTAAGAGTACATTCTAGATTAGTCACTGAATGCTAATAATTTAGTAACCTAGTCTATGTCTTAGTTTCCTAGCGTTTATCTATAGTAACAGAAGAGTGTTTTTTAAGAATATATAAAGTTTAGAGTCTATACATTTAACTCAAGCCATTTCAGATCCAGCCAGCTGCTTCACAGTTCACACCTTCTGTATTTAGAACAAAAGGGTTCTCTTCCTGCAGTCCTTATAAGGTGCTGCTTGCTCAGACGTTTTAACAATAGCTCCTTTCAGTGAGAACATTCTAAAACTTCAAACCCAACTGCTTATAACCGTACCGACTATAGTTGAAAATAGACTTTAATTTTGGTTCATTCATTAGAAAATACACGACATGTGTATTACCACACTGGGCACAATGGCCACATGGATAATTGCCCTGTGGCAGAGGACTCAATAAGGTCTGTCTAAGTGAAACCTTAGGGGACTGAAAGTCAGAATGTACAAGCTGGTCTTTTACATTTTTTCCTCGTTTAAAAGAAAACAAGGGAGGGTACTTAAATAATGACAATAATTCAGGGTCAGAGGTTAAAATGTGCCAGTGCTTTTTGAACATAGCCTTTATCTCACGAGAGTGAGGAGAATATGTGGTGACACGTTACCGAAAACTTTTTTTCTTTTCTCTTTGTTTTTGTCAACAGTTCTGTACGGGGCTTATGTAGAGCCAATGTATATGCTTTCTCAATGTTTTCAATGGCATGCCCTCTTTGGGTAAACTTGACTTTCATCTCTGACAATTTGTCAATAAAATCCTCAGTGGAGGAACAAACACGTCTCAGTCTATAAAACTGACTAATGGGCAGGGACTTGATGAGAGCAGGGGGGTGATTACTAGTGGCTAATAATAAAGTATTTTGATCAGTTTCTTTCTGATATAGGGTGGTCGACAGATTGCCATCATTTAACTTTATCCACATATCTAGAAAGTGTACCCGGGACTGACTACATTCCATAGTGAACTTTAGATTAGAGTAAAAACTATTTAATAATGTTACAAAGTGTTGGACTTCATCTGAATTACCTTTAAATACACAGAAAATGTCATCAATGTATCGATACCATTTAATAATGTTTTGTTGGTATATGTTCTTTGTAGAGTCATAAACACACTTTTCCTCAAAATGCCCCATAAACAGGTTAGCAAAATTAGGTGCAAAATTTTAACCCATAGATGTACCAGATACTTGCAAATAAAATTCGTTGTCAAAACTAAAGTAGTTGTACTTCAAGACATATGAAGCTAAATCAATGATGAATGAATCAGGACAATCTTGGTTTAAAAGACATACTTGGATTTTCAGAGGGCTTCAATGCTATATATTTCTGCACACAGGACCACAACACAGTCACAAAGAAAGATGCAACCCTGATACGAAATTAATGAGGCAAATTACGTGGATGATGTTCGTTGTCATGGCTTAGTGTTAGCAGGTACAGTATTCTGAATAATTTGTCCTACCTTAATGTGACACACAACAAATTGTTGGATATCATGCATGACTTGTTGGAAGGGGTGGGTCCATTTGAGCAAATTTGAGCAAATTGGCGCTCGCCTCCTTGATTGAGGACAAACACCTCACACTTGATACACTCAACTTCAGAATAATGGGATGATCACATGGGAGTCTGAACAGCGCTCCAGTAGCTAGCCGGTCACATGATGCCTTGGGTACCCGGCAAACTTGGCCTTCAAATGTCAGTCTGCAGCAGCACTCCAGCGAGACAACATTGCTCGTGTTGTGTGGACTTGTCTCCAGCCACCTGTTATTTTCGTTGCTAGTATTCATTAGCGAATACTTCGTTGCTAGTATTCGTTAGCCTTTTGTTAAGTAGTTTGTTACACGTGTTGAACTCCCTTTGGGAAGGAGTTGTTAGGTTAAGTTGCAGTTTGCTTTCTGTTATTGGTTAGGGATTTCAGTTAGTTTGGTTTGTGTTTGCCCTTATCGTTTTTCCTTTTATTATTGTATTATTATTCCTTTCATTTCCCTACCCTTGTAAATAGTCCTTAGTACCATTGCTACCTCTTCAAATGCATTAGTAGCAGTGTTGGGACGTAACGTAACGTAAATAACGCGTTACAGTAACGCCGTTACTTTCGGCAGTAACGGTTGCTGTAACGCGTTATTCACTGATGTTACAGACGTGCTTAACACCGCCACAGAGGAAGGGATTGTTTTACCTCCGCACCAATATATTTTTTTATTGAAAACTACGGTCCCTACGGGTGTAATTGTTTTCCGGACACCCGCCGGACATGTGGGGCAAAACTATTTCGATTTTAGATTTTGCATTTGTACAAGGTAAGAGTGATTTTGAGGCACAAACGTAAACACGAGACCTTTTTTGAGGGACTAGTTTTTTAGACTCTCGTAGAGAGATTCGTCAGAATCGAAAAAAACCTCTACGAGAGTCTAAATGTTTGGGCTACTAAAAGCTATTGATTCCAAGCTTCAAAATTAAAACTAGCATGCATAGAGATAACATGGAAGCTATAAGCAGCTTCTTGCTTTTAGCTTCCTCTGTGTGAATTAGTCATGATCCCTTCTGCCTTGCATAACTTGGATCTTTACGTTCCCTGTCTGTCCGAGACCATCAGGGCTCCAAAATAGCTAGCGGTTATCACAATTTAAATAAATAAGCATCAATAAACTATTCCACATTGATTAACTCCATTCCTCTACCTTTTTATCCTTCTCCTTCCATTAATTCGAGCTACATTAATTCTATTGGTTATATTTATATATATTTAATTACATAATTTTACTAGTAGTATACTCCTGACTACCATACATATATTACACAATGCAAGTCAAGAACTAGTAGCCTAATCTGTGATATATTTTCGTGCACATTAGATTAGCAAAAGATTAGCAAAAATAAAACTCTGTAGCAGCTAGTTTAAAAGATCGGTTTCTCCGAATTGGGTAAATTGCAGATGACCGATAGACATTTTTAGTGAAAATGGCTTGAAAGTGGCTTATATGATAAAGAAAGTGGTGTTAAGAAGTCATGTACATTAAAAAAATAATTTCCACAAATTTTCACCAACAGAATGGGGGACTTAAATGACATCAAGGTCAGCAAGGCTGTCGTGGAGGGTCTGGTGCAGAATCTGCCGCCTGGCAACAACCTTGTACTGATGACAGGACGCTTGGTTCAAATGACAGGGGAAATAACAATCGCGGAGGGTGTTCCGGTCGAAGGTCAGTAATAATTGTAAATAGATTAACTACCTGATTCACCACCTCTGCTTCGCGTCACTGGTTAATCAGCCTGTTGGTTATTTATCTATAAACAATGACCACTCAGCCATACATTATCCCTTATTTATGTACTGTACTCAGCTCCGGACATAACTCGATACTCGATTAACAGTGATTTTCATGCTATGTCTGTCAGTGACAGAGAGGGCGTTATTAGTGTGGTTGCAACCAGACTAGTGTTGTCCCACTTTATTATTAGTGTGGCTGCCGGACATAATTTCAACAAAACATCTCTCCATTTTTGACAGCGATGGGACGTTTTACCGCTATTTGTGCTTCGGCCCAAGCACTGAGGATCCGGAACCTGCATAATGCTCCAGCAGTGCAACCCGCAATTCAAACCGCTTTGGACAACATCATCGTGATCTGCGGAAAACACAACTAGGTAAGATAACGTACCATCAAGCAATGTTAACTAGTATTTCTGTTTTGGACCAGTTTTTATTTTTTTCTGAAAGCCTTTCTCCTAAAAAAATGACTTGGGACAATTGTTTTAAGAAGGTGATGGTATATGCTTGTTTAATGGGAGAATTAAGTCTGGTCACACCTTTTCTTTAGAGGCACTGTCATGGGCTCTTGCCGGCGGAGAATGAAGATCTGCTAGCCCGGAGATGGACAGACGAGCGGTTGTCGGTGCGCATCTCACACACTCAATTTAATTTCATGCAATGACATCGAGAAGTGGCTTGTTTCAAATCCGACAACTAAAGCAATCTACCGAAGCTCTACAGCTAAGTGCACAGCACTGTGGAATAAGGCAAGCAGGTCCACATTTGCTGCAGAGATGGTGGGCGAGGTGGTCGGTTACGCACCGCCATTCCGAACCACCGCCATTCCGAAGGTTCACTTCCATATATCGGAATGGCGATGTTTCCCCATGGAAGAATTCGCCCCGCCATTCCGAAAGTTAAATCTCCGGAGCGCACAGAGCTCACCATGTGCATGTGCGCAAGTTAAATCTCTCTCTCTCTCTCTCTCTCTCTCTCTCGCTCTCTCTCATATTCCCCTGATTGACCTACTGCCGCCACCGCGCAATCAATCAATCAATCACTCCGCACCGATTTCAGTAACAACCCCTCACCCCTCTCTCTCTCTCTCTCTCTCTCCCCCTCCCTCCGTATCTCTCTCTCCCTCCGTCTCTCTCTCTCTCTCTCTCCCTCTAATAATAATAATAATAATAATAATAATAATAATATAGTCCTCACCTTGGACATTGGCCTATAGCAGCCGTGCGTCATTTCTTGAAAGCGAACAGCACTGCTTTCTTTTTTGTCTCCAATTTATTCTGGGCCTTTGGAGAGAGCTATAGTTTTAACCCAGAATTTACCCAAATCTCAAGCGCAATAGTTCAAAGTTCTCTCTAATTTCACAACGCATCACAGCACGACAACTTGTGAACTAGGAGATTAGATATATTCGAAGAAACTAGCATTTAGGAACCACTGGAAAAAATAACAAGCATCCGTGCGCAACTTGGAGCTCTCCAAATAGCCACATTCAGAAGGCTGTCTGTGATTCTAATTACTCCGTAACCACCAGAAGTATGATGAAACTTTCATCTCATTAATCATTGGCATGCAGGAATTGACATAGCGTTATTTAGGCTATAATGATCAACTTGTGCATGATAATTTTATGTATCAAATATTATATTAACTCAAGGAAAAGGTAATGTTACAGCTTTGAATAGAAATGTCGGAACTGGTGTAGAATGGAAAATAAGACTGTGCCTGTTGCTCACTGCGCAATTGGAAAGAAAGCCAGCATGAGCATGGGGTGTTTATGCTAATCTGTCCATAATAGTCCACATATGCCCATAATTGAAGTCTTCAGAAGGAATCCATGAGATGAGATCGCACAGCTGTCCAGTCTGGTCTGGACTAATATCAAACCAAAACGAGGCTATGTGCGTAAATACTGCACTTAATAATAACAGCGCAGCAGCAATAAATAAATGATTAACGTGCATGAGAACGCACTATATGCCATTGGTAGCACAATGCAAATCCTCAAAGAAAATGCGTCTTCCTAATGGATACATTTGGAATGGATATTTCACAATATGATAACGGAAGCAATATGCCGTTCACCGAGGAACAAGAGGCGTGCAGAAGAGGGTGCTTTAAACATAGTCATGGTAGATGCAGCCAAACCAGAGTCTGTGCGCTTCTTTGGGGCGCTATACTACAGCTACACAATAGCCTATTCAGCTCTTAAGTTCAGTATAAAAGTAGCCTACTCTCAGTCCCATTCAAAGGGTGGACACATATCCAAATTAACCCATGGCCTATACCTTCAGAACGATTTGCACAGTGGTGGAAAAGTTTTGCTTAAGTTAAAGTATCAATATTGCAATGAAGAAATAAGTCCGGTAATCAACATTTGAGAAAGGCCTTTACTGTTCCTTGCATGTTCCTTGCAATGACATGACATCAGCAGTTACACATCGGTATAAAAAAACAAAACAAAAACAGTTTGCAAATGTAAAAAATGCAAAATAGGCATTAAATAGGCCTAATTTTACTGCAGTAAAGTGGACATGTAGTGGAGTAGAAATAAAAGTAGGCCCATATTAAAACAGAAAATTATCCACTAAAGAAAAAAAAACTCAAAATCAAAGCACGTGAGGTCGGCGGAAAAAAGCTGGGGCGAGATGGAATTAGCTTACAGTAGGTTATGACTTGTTATGAATTAAATAAAACCTGAATGAGTGAGTGTTGCGGGACTGTGCGCTCCAGCCAGGTGGAGCTCTACGGATTGGGCATACAGCCAGCTGGTGATGCTGTGCGTCTCTGGTCGTTCTGCTGGTTCGTTCTATACTATAGGGTTATTTGTTCAAGGCCCATTCCCGAGTCAATGGGCGCTCATCAGACACGTTGGGTTTATGGACGCACGCGTATTGGGCTCCGAATGAGCGGCCATTGATAGGGCTCATTAAATAACAGCTCCGTGGGGCCGAATGAGCGGCCATTGATTGACATGAAAATAGACAATTCACCGTGGGGCAGAATGAGCGGCCATTCACAGACTAGCGTATACCACCCTTTCGGAATGGTGGTGTTTCGGAATGGCGGGGTTTATGCCCCCCTTTCGGAATGGCGGTGTTTCGGAATGGGGGGCTGTCCCCGAGGTGGTCGCCAAAAAGATGCTTGTGCCATGCACTACAAGATGGAATTCATTTTTTGATGCTGTGGCAAGAATTGTTGAAATTCCTATGACTGACTTGAGTGCCATCTCTAATTGTTTACAGCTAAAATCAATTAGTGACAGGGAACTTCATTTTCTGAAGGAGTAATGGGCCTCATGCGCCAATAAGTTCCTAACTTTTCCTCTTACATTTCTTCCTAAGTGAATTCCTAAGAGAGGTCTAGTCAAATGCATGACGTGTTCTTAAAGTGCCAAATTGTTCGCACCTGCTGTTCTTAAGTTGATGAATTCCAAAGTGGAAGCGCGTGCCCGTCTATCATAATTTGCATAGGTAAACGCCCTTAATTCCCCATAAAAGGGCACCTTGCCGGCGGAAAAGGAAAACACTCAAGAGACGAGACGAAATCAAACAGACGAAATCAAACGAATTCAATTCAAGAAAATGCCTAAAAGCAAGGAGAAAAGGGCGAAAAAAGGCCCCGAGCCAAAAAGAAAGAAAAATTGGTCCAGCTCCGAAATGGAGGTACTTCTACAAGAAGTAGAGATACATAAAAAAATATTATTTAGCAGCAGCAATTCGGGGTTCAAGGGGACCCACAAGGCGAAATGTTGGGGGGAAGTCACGGCAGCGGTGAATGTTGTCTCGAGTGAGGGGCGTACAGGAGCTGATGTGAAGAAAAAATGGTTCGACCTGAAGTCCGAGGCCAAAAAAAGAATTTCCCACTATAGACGGGAGACACTCGTCACGGGAGGTGAGTAGGCTATATGCTGCTAAATGTCTGACTGTATTCAGTTGCTGTTTTTTACATTTCTGTCTAATAAACTTTTCAAACAAACAGGTGGACAGGGTCCTTCCAATCTGGACATTACAGACCTGGACGCCAGAATTGGGGACATAATTGGCGAGACGGCAGTGTCCGGTGTTCCTGGCACAGAGGGCCTGGATTCAGGCCTAACCACCGTGACACTGCCGTCACCACCTCCCGTCTCAGAACCCGATGGTAAGCTTTAATTTCATGTATTTAATTTCATTTAATGTATGGTTTAAAATATGTATTTTACCCTTTAGGCTACTTTTTAACAGATTCCATAAAATGGAGCGTTCCTGGCTACAACAGCAATTTGTGCCTCTGGTGCTGCATGTGTAGGTCTAATGTCATTCTAATTAGGCCTATCTTTTTAGAATTAGTTTTCCCTGGCTTCAATATATATATAGGTCTTGCAGGCCCACGTGTTAAAGTGTTCCCTTGTTTAGTTAAACATTTTCTTTTGCTGTAGCGGTGCGTAATTGAAACCCCACAAATAAAAGTCACTAATGGTTTAATTTTATTACAGGACTAACGCTGCAGCTATCGTCCGAGTCGGATGGTGCAGCCACTGGACAGTCTCGGGACTCCCAGGATATAGAATTTATAGAACCAACGCTGTCGCCCTCGCCATCCTCCTGCAGTGGTACTGTGTCGGTGTCCAGTCGAACAGCACCACCCAGGTCCCGTCCGCAGCCTACCTCTGCCCCCCCACGGGTACTAACCGACGCAGTACTCGATACCCAGGAGAGGCTTGCATGCTCAACTGAGAGCATAGCTCAGTCGCTCATCGAGATCGTCAATGTTTTAAAGGGAATTGCTGCCACACAGGCCAGGATCCTAAATGAACTCACTGACATAAATGTGAACTTCACACCTTAAATAAAATGACTCATGTTCTGAATCCTGGTGTGTTTTATTGGGAAATAATATGAAACTGACAAATTAGAAACGAGCAATTAATTGTTGCAAAATGTCGTTAGCATGCCTATCATCTGGTCCCATGAGTGGTTCTTCTGGTGCGTTACGACGCGCAGCCTCTTGTGGCAGTGGGGGAATTGGCACACCACGTTTCATTGCGATGTTGTGCAAGACACAGCAGGCCATGATCATCTTACAAACCTGGGGAGGGGGGGAAACGTTTCAATTAATCCAGATTGCTCATTTAATATTACACTTAAATTAACGCTGATCATAGTCTAAATAACGTTTTTGGAATGGTAAAGCAAAATCTGTTCTATTTCAACATACCTTCTCCGGTTTGTAAAGCAGTTTGCCTCCTGCTGTGTCCAAACACAACCAGCGTACTTTCAGGATGCCAATTGTCTGCTCGATTTTTGTACGGGTGCGTGCATGAATGTCATTATATGCCCGCTCCTGGGCAGTCTGAGGTCCGTTGACTGGTGTCATTAACCAGGGGGCCAGCGCATATCCACGATCTCCTAATAAAACAAGACAAGTTATAATGATATAAACCCATGGTGCAGTCATTTATAAATGATAATTAATTTAAAGCATAATTCTACAGATGCATAGCCTGGCCCTACACGAAATACATACCAATGAGCCATGCGTCTCCAGCAGCTCCTTCTTGAAAGCGCATACCCACAGAACTGTTCTGTAAAATAAACGAGTCATGTGCTCCTCCGGGGTACCGGGCGACCGCATTCAGAAGGTGGTGCTCGGAGTCACAGATGACTTGTACATTTATTGAATGGTAACGCTTACGGTTGAGGTATGGGTATGGCTCTGGAGAGGGTGCCTTAATGCGTACGTGCGTGCAGTCTATTGCGCCGATGGTGTTGGGTAGGCCAGCAATAGAATGGAATCCTCTCTTGATGGGGATCTGTTCCGCTGCTGTGTAGGGAAACTGTATGTACTGCGGGGCCAGTTTTATTAATCCATCCAGCACTGGTGGCATGATGCGGCTGATGGTTGATTGCGAGATGCCCACCCTGTCTCCCAACACCGTCTGGAATGTGCCAGTGGCTAAAAAGCCCAAGGTAGAAAGTACCCGCACATGTGTTGGTACTGGGTTAGAGCGTCTGGTGTGGCTCCGCAGTGCTGGCTCCAAACTGTTACACAGCTCTAACAAAACAGCTCTTGGTAGTCTAAAGCGTGAAAATAAATATTCATCACTTCGGGCAAATAGGTCAATATGGTCCTGAAAAACGCGTTCTCTCCCGAGGGCACGATCTGCGATATCTTGCAGCAGCAACAAAATTGCCATTGTGAGTTGATGCAGGCAGAAAGAGGCCTACTTTGGTCCTATATAAATACCAATGATCAATCACTAATTAATGGCCATAATTTACATAATTGATGTAAGTGTTAACGTGTGCGTGTGTGTGTGTGTGTGTGTGTGTGTGCGTGTGTGTGTGTATTTTTACACAAACATGTGACACTAAGATGAGACATAAAGGAAAAACAGCGCCCTCTTTAAGTCAACTGAAAGAGGGCGCTGTTTCTCCTTTATGTTTAGATTGCACTTAAGAACACAAAAAACACCCTAAGAGTGCTCCACGGTGTGCGTAGATTCTGTTCTTACCTACGAACAAATCACAGCTAAGAAAACATTGAGGGATCCCAAAACCTTCTTAAAAACTTCCTAAGTGGGTCTAAGAACAAATTTCCTCTTAAGACGTTCTTAAGAACCATTGGCGCATGAGGCCCATTGTGCCATAATGAAGCCACTCACAGTTGCTCTGGACATCCTGCAAGGAGAGGAGAACTGTTACTTTGGCACCCTCCTGCCCACTCTAGAATCATTCATGTAAAATACCCTGGAGACGAAAGACTGTGGCAACTGGGCTACCTGAAGCCATAGTTCAGGTAAGAATCATTCAAAAACATTTTGTAATTATCTGGTTTTCCCTCTTCACTGTACAGATAGACAGCATTCAATCAGTGGCCACCACTTAGTTATTTTATTATAGCACACAGTGGCTTGAACATATTTACTGACTATGATGACATTAAGGAGAGACATGGCAGGTGAAATCATGTTTTTTTTAGAAATCTTTAAAGGCTGTTTTCTCAAAATGAGTTTTCCTCATACCTGGGACAAAGAATCTCCACTTCAGTTGCACTCACATACACCAAACTTTCCAGTCTTATTCATAACTATATTCTGGGAAAAAAAAAATAATCCTAGTTTTAATATAATCAACTGGATAAGTTTCATTGTGATAGCTATTAGCTATTCACCTACCATGACACATTCAAGGTCATTCAAGTTCCCATATGTAAATGACATGCAGAACAGATAGCAGTGACCTTTAAATAAAGGTGGCATGTGGGTTATATTTGAACTATCCATGTACTGTGTTCATAGTAACTATAGGTTACTTTAGTAACCCCAGTTATGAACTATCCATGTACTGTGTTCATAGTAACTCAAGTAATCATATTAAGTAGCACAATACTTTTAATACTTTTAATAGGGGATTAAAACAAGAGACAAAAACTGAAAGTTATTGGTTTCCTATGACAAACATTTAAACTCAGATCATGGCTCATGGACTGAAACATGTAATTGTGAACCATGGCAATTGATTGATATTATCTGTACAGCTGTTGCACTTTCTTAAAGAAACACTTTAAAAATACCAAATATGATATACTGGGAGATATACACACACACACACACACACACACACACACACCAGGCGGACACTTGTTGCATGTTGTCCTTTATCTTTATATTTCTTCCCTTCCTTCCCTCCTCCCTCCCTCCTTCCATCCTTCCTCCCTCCCTCCCTTCGATCGTTCTTTCTTCTGTTCTTTCCTTGTCAAATTACAGAAAATTCCCATGACAAAAAAAAACTTTGGCACCACTGCTCAAAGCTAAGGCAGCTTTGTGAAAGGCGTGGCACTGCTTTTATCTTCCTGGCTTAGCTGCATTCCGGGAGTGTGGCTCATATGGCTCTATTCCCTCTTGTTCCCCCATCCACCATGCCCTCTACCCCATTTTCTACCCTCACACACTCTCTTGCTTTCTCCAAGGCAGTGTCAACAATGTCATCTAAGAATGCATAGGAAGTGACTGGGTGGTTGGCATCATTTAAAGTTGGAAGAAATAATTTGTCATAATAATAATGTTTTCTATTTTAATCTTATTTGTCAGTTTTGTATTGTAATCTAATGTACCGTATATGTATCTCATTTTAGATTAAACGTGACATAGGCTATTAGTTTTAGTGAGTAACACATTCATTAATTAGTAACATTACTTACTAAATGAAGCATACAAGTCAGAACAGTGTAATCTTTTGATGTATTTCTTCTAGCCACTAGATGGCAATGTTCTGTTGTATATCATTTGACTAGAGAGTAACCTGATACCACAGTGCCAAACCAGAATGACCAGTCAGCCACTGGCAGGCAGCTAGATGTAAACAAACAATCAGAGCTAACACAAGTGGCTCGTTGGTCTAGGGGTATGATTCTCGCTTTGGGTGCGAGAGGTCCCGGGTTCAAATCCCGGACGAGCCCAACTTTTGATTACAAAGTCTATAAGAAAAATATATCTCTCTGAAATGCATTCATATGCTCCATGAACAGCTTTCCTGGTAAAAAAAGAAAAGTTATTCTGGAAAAGCCACCAGTACTTCTAAGTATGTCCGTTAAAGTCAGTCATGTGGATTTAAATGCCTCCTCTTGCACCACGCAGAGATTTTCAGCTGCTGCTTGGGATTTATTTGCATCAGGAATTCCCTTATTTGGTCCCACAGCTCCAATAAGCGCTTCCAGGGCTTTCCCCTGGCCTTGCTCTACCAACATGCCGTTGACACAGTAAGCAAGTGGTCGAAGGAGATCCTCCTGTGTGCTCAAGGACAGTGGTTCTCAATCTTCAGGCCACGACCCCCCAAAATAATCATATATGGTAATAATTGAACTGGGGACTCAGGGACGTGCTGGCCATTGGGAAATTCAGGACAACTCCCGAACGGCCGGTCCAGTCCAGGCCGGTCTGGGACAGCCGTTTTTTTTTTTGTATTAATAAAATAGGCGCGCGCCTTTGGCCGCGCGCCTAGAGGGCCTCCGCAACTCCACTTCCCGGGCTGAATTATGGGCCCACCACATCCCTGTGGGGACTCCCGCCCCAGCCTGACAAGCACTTGTCAAGCACTAGGAGTTGAGGCATTACATTTAGTTTGACTCAGTTCCACAGTTGGCACTGGGTGAAAAAACTGGGTTGTTCAGTTTTTTTCTCAACTGATTCTTGTAGTTTGGGGTCACCTCTTAAGAATTCAAGAGGTTGCCCAGTGATATCCCTTGAGCATATTTTGTTATTAACCCCTTGATGCCCGAAACATTGAAAATCCACCCAAAAATATAGTTCTATAGTTTTTAATGCATTGGTTTAAATGCATCATCACTTTCTACAGTGTTTATGAATGTGGATATGCACAATGAATTAGATTTATGATTAATGCATTATTAATTAATGCATATTAACCCCTTCGGACATGCCAGTGTAGCCCCCACAGTGTAGCCCCCATCAGGCAAGCGGTAGACGGCAATCCGGACTTAATTTTAGTGGACGGGAGCAGGACGGCATGGCAGCCAGAACCGGCGACGGTAGCGGCAGACGGCGTCAATGTTAAAATATTTAATCTTTTTACCGTTCCGTGCCGTCCAGCAAAACATGCTGGGCAGCACGGAACGGTAAAAAGATTAAATATTTTAAGCGGTAGATGGTCTACCGCTCTACCGGTCTATCGGGAGCAATTTGGGGTTCAGTGTCTTGCCCAAGGACACTTCGACATGTAGACAGGAGGAGCCGGGATTCAAACCGCCGACCCATGGATCATTGGACGACCTGCTCTACCTCCTGAGCCACAGCCGCCCAACTTCCCAAGTTGTTATCTCAGATAGAAATGTTCTGGATTTATTAGCTCAGCACTGCAACCACAGATGACTTTTGTAATTGATTACAATAAAATTGATTGATTACAATATTGATCATTGATAATAAGTAAGGACCTCCCCTCTACACAGGTGGGGATGATCAAATGTTGGTTTTAAAAGAGGGACCCACATCCCCAGTATCACTTTGTAGTCTGCTCTGAAGAAGGCTCTGCCGAAACGTATCAGTGTTCTTAAATAAACATGAGAAATTGCATCTGAGCCAGTCGTGCATTTTTTTTATTTTGGAGTGCCGCTTTTTCCACTTAGTTGGTTTATGAGTTAAGTTATTTTCAAAGCTATATTATGAGTGTAGCAGAGTGGCTCAGAGCCTCTGCCTGATGGCCTCAAAAGTCTATCTCCCCAGTGCAGAGGGATATCCCTTTGGTCTAGTGGTTAAGATGTTGGACTTTCACGTGGGAGACCCGAGTTCGAATCCCGGGTGTTACATTGGTGCCGTGACCCGGATCGGGTTTCCCCGTGGGAGGTCGTCAAAAGGGAGGTGAGTGTAGCGGAGTGGCTCAGAGCCTCTGCCTGATGGCCTCAAAAGTCTATCTCCCCAGTCCAGAGGGATATCCCTTTGGTCTAGTGGTTATGTTAGAGACATTTTTCTATTTATGATTTGCATTTAATCTGCTATGTATTGCCTGCTATATGAATTGCTTATTTTTGTGGTAATTTAATTATTGCTATGAATTTGATGCGTTCGACATTGAATGGAGGTTTCCCCTCCCCTTTTTGTGAAATGATTTGTAGGTGCTAGGCACCTGATGACAGACAGGTGACTCCCTGCTGGGAGAGAATGTGACACAGACGGGGAAGCTCACAGTTTGTTGACCGCGCAGGCTCTTTTTTGTTTTATTAGATATACTCAAAGTTTAAGTTAATTTGTGACGGAGAAATAAATATGTTTTGTTATGACGCAACTTCTGATCTCCGTGAGTGATTGAGTGTATAGGAAGAGACGTGAGTGTTATCAAACAATAGACTGCAACACCACCCCGACCAACAGTGGCCTTATTTGTTTTGGAAAGAAAGGCCACGATAGGTTAAGATGTTGGACTTTCACGCAGGAGGCCTGAGTTCGAATCCCGGGCGTTACATGATAACCCACTGCCTCAACCAAGGGTGGTTTCCATGAAGCACACCTGTTTTTATTTCTTTAGGCCTACCTATTTAAAATGCTAATTTGTTAATTGAATGGGCTGCATTATAGCTGCTTGCAGCTATATTCTGTACTTTTACTTCTACTCCAGAGACAAAAATGTTGTACTTTTACTTCACTACAATTATTTGAAAACTTCAGTTACTAGTTACTTTGTATAGATTTAGAATATTATTACAAAACATGCATTAACCAATTGAGCCCTATTTAAACTTGGCCTATTTGAAAATAGAAGATCTACAAGCTCACACCACATCGTGACATTCAACATGTTGTGTACTTGTAGATCTGCTATTTACAAATGTTTTTGTTAATACATTTTAGACATAACGAGTACTTTCTACTTGGAGACTAGTGGGAGGAGAGTGTGTTGGTCCTGGTCATGTAAGCACTGTTCTGTCCAGTGTTGATCTGGGAGAGTTTAGTCAGGAAGCGGAGCAGAGCACTCGGTCAAGAGCACGAAATGTCTACGAGTAAAGTCACATCCCAAACGGTAAACGCAGGCCTCAAATGTCGTCGACCATCAAAGTGGACCGAAGGAGATGAACTATTTGGGTTTCGTAAAAAAAGTCCAACATCGTTTCAGCTGCATCAGAGGAGCGACAGAGGAGGTTGCTCCCCTTCCCCTTTCCCCAAGAGGACCACAACGGAAACAAGCCTAACGGCTTTCTTGTGACTCTATCCTTTTGAAATGTATTTTTTCAAAAAGTAATGAATAAAAAAAATAAAAAAGACAGCCAGAGATCTACCAGGCAGCCATGCTGAAGCAGCCTGTGATAAAGTTACACAGAAGAGAGAAGGAACAGATCTACCAGGAAGAGCCATGCTGAAGCAGCCTGTGTTAAAGTTACACAGAATAGGCAACTGTACACTTTTATTTCATTTCATCTGACTACAACAGAAAGCAGATGTACAGAAATGTTGTCACTTTACTCGGTGGAGTAACAGAGTCAGTGTGTGTGTGTGTGTGTGTGTGTGTGTGTGTGTGTGTGTGTGTGTGTGTGTGTGTGTGTGTGTGTGTGTGTGTGTGTGTGTGTGAGACAGACAGACAGACAGACAGACAGACAGAGACAGCTGAAGTCATCAGGCAGGCCAGGACTGTTCCAATGGCCAATCTCTGCCTGGCAGTTGCTGCTGTCATGACTACAATTTGAACATTGTCAGTTGATAATACAACACATGCAGCTTGCATGTTATTTTAAAAAAATATATGATTTTTCTCTCCTTATTCTCCATCCCAGATGATCCTGCCCAACCCAAACATATCTACAGAAGAAATAGACGCCTCAAACGTCACCAGGGAATTCATAATTCCAGGGTTGAAGCCCTGTATACCACTGTGATCAGTGGTAAACGGTTCAGCCAGAGCAGTCATCCACATAAGTTCTTTCAAAAATCAATATAATCTTTGGTATATTGGACAACAATGGACCTTATCAGCAGAGTTAATAATGGTTTTATCATTTTTACTAAGTTCTTCTAGAGCTTTGTGCTCCAATGCTGTGATATGTTGGCGTTTAGTAAATGGGGGTTCATAGCCGAATATCAAACCGGAGGTCCTTGCAATGAAAAGGGTTGAGAGTCAACAGGGCTAAAAGAGCTTTTCATCTACGGTGCAAAGAGGACGTGCAGGGTCTTCAACAACCAGTCAGTGCCTATAGGACGTCTACAGTTACATAATGACAGCCTGACACAAACAGTCTGCCATCAGGCCTTAGGTAGTGTACACACTACGGTCCTTTGAAGAAACAGGCACAACATTATTTTTCTTTTTTTTTAAACATTTTTCTGGTCAAACCGAGTGCTTATAAAAGAATAGCAAATAGTATGATAGTATGATAAATTGACTTCTGATAGATGTGGCCTGTGGAATGTACACAAATATACAGATCTACTCCTCTGAGCTGATGGTCTGGCTGTGCACTGCTATCAGTCACTGAGACACCTTCACAGCAGCAGCCGTGGCCGGTAGGCACTGCTAGTGCTAGGCAAAGCAGCTGACTGACAGGCTGGGGGGTGACAAACAACTAACACAGAGATCCGGTGCTCATTTCTGGCAGCTTGTCTATAAAAGATCACTACATTTGAGGTGATTAATATGCCATACAGCTGCTCAATGTTGATTACATTCACATGCTGCACCTACTAGTTTAATACGATGATTTTTATATTTGGCGAATCGCATGATGGCCAAACAGAGAAAAGAAATAAAATAAAAACAATTGATATTTTTTGTTTTATTCATAAAAGATAGGTAGTGTGAACATATCCTTACTGTAGTGTAATTCATTCATTCATTCATTCATTCATTCATTCATTCATTCACTCACTCCTCTCCAGAAATGACAGTTGACTAAATATGATGGGAGTTGTGCATTTTGGTGGTAGATAAAAGTGTGTGTGTGTGTGTGTGTGTGTGTGTGTGTGTGTGTGTGCGTGCGTGCGTGCGTGCGTGTGTGTGTGTGTGCAGGCTGTACATCGGTGTGACAACTTCAACCTGACCACAAGCCTGAATCTTGCAAAAAGCACCTGCCTCTCTGCAACAACCATCTCAGCAGATCTCTGCACAAACATTCGCTGAACACGCACAATGTTGTTTTCTATATGTCAAGAATATAATATGCAGAATTAGTGAATGCATATGTAGTGGAATGAGCTTATTTCCCCTCCCTGCGTATCCCTAGTTATGTGACGCGACGCCCCCCTAATCACCCTCATTCAGAAATATTTTAATGGACTATTAGGTCAAATATGTTGGTGATGGTGTGATAATATTCATGTTTTCTAGTTTAGAAAGCATTGCTTCCTATAGGCCTGTATGTTTGTTTTAAATATTATCTTTATATTATTACAAATATATCAGTGCCCCTGCAGTTTTTGTCCTTCATTTCTTTCTTTGCTGAGGTTGTGTGTGTGTGTGTGTGTGTGTGTGTGTGTGTGTGTGTGTGTGTGTGTGTGTGTGTGTGTGTGTGTGTGTGTGTAATCCTGGTCTCTAAAACTACCTCCCCCTGGCCAGCCGGGGTGTCTGATGGAGGGGAAAGGAACTGGTCGGAATAACGTGTTCCTTCCACGCGCTACGTCCGGCCAGGGAAATTCCCCCCTGTCAGGTGAAAAGAAGCAGCTTGGACTCCTCATGCATAGAAGGAGGCATGAGGTCAGTCCGCTGCCCCCCCCCAGGTTGGCAGAGGAAGTGTAGGAAGCCCAGGATTACATTAGATAATTGGCACTGGGTGAAAAAACTGGGTTGTTCAGTTTTTTTCTCAACTGATTCTTGTAGTTTGGGGTCACCTCTTAAGAATTCAAGAGGTTGCCCAGTGATATCCCTTGAGCATATTTTGTTATTAACCCCTCGATGCCCGAAACACTGAAAATCCACCCAAAAATATAGTTCTATAGTTTTTAATGCATTGGTCTAAATGCATCATCACTTTATACAGTGTTTATGAATGTGGATATGCACAATGAATTAGATTTATGATTAATGCATTATTAATTAATACATATTAACCCCTTCGGACATGCCAGTGTAGCCCCCACAGTGTAGCCCCCATCAGGCAAGCGGTAGACGGCAATCCGGACTTCATTTTAGTGGACGGGAGCAGGACGGCATGGCAGCCAGAACCGGCGACGGTAACGGCAGACGGCGTCAATGTTAAAATATTTAATCTTTTTACCGTTCCGTGCCGTCAAGCAAAACCTGCTGGGCAGCACGGAACGGTAAAAAGATTAAATATTTTAAGCGGTAGATCTAGGTCTACCGCTTGCCTGATTCCATGTGAATGCAGCATATAGAGACAAATTGGTTCACTCATCATCATCTGGCCCTGACGTTCCACCTAGGCTGTCCCTCAGGGGCAACTAAAGATGTGGACGATGTGCACAATGCAACAATACCACAAATT
The DNA here is from genome assembly GCF_951216825.1 of Electrona antarctica. Classification (NCBI taxonomy): domain Eukaryota; kingdom Metazoa; phylum Chordata; class Actinopteri; order Myctophiformes; family Myctophidae; genus Electrona; species Electrona antarctica. The sequence continues at coordinate 45,425,624 of NC_136797.1, read as the reverse complement.
GCAAATTCTTCTCACATCCTTTGACAGGTAAAAAGTATACACAAAAGAGACTCATCAAACTGTAATTTCACAAATGTGGTTTACATGCTAAGCTGTCCTTGTGGTAAAAGCTTACATTGGCCAAACAACAAGATTATCTGAACACAAAACTGCTATAGGCCTACGCACAGGCAACATTGAATAATGCCATGGCTAAAGTCTAAACAATATCTTGAGGCTAGTCATGGTTCACCCTCATCTCTGCGCTTTGTAGGGGTTAAACAATTTACCACCACCAGAGGGGGGTAAAATTCCCAAGTTGTTATCTCAGAGAGAAATGTTCTGGATTTATTAGCTCAGCACTATGCAACCACAGATGACTTTTCCTACAAACCCTTTTTGTATTATGTTTTGTTGTTGTTCTTGGAGTTCCTGATGTTTAATCTGCCTAATGTGTTTAAGGTTTCTGTGTGTTCTGAGTCCCTGATGTGGTTTTCTGTGCCCCTAGACATTTATATTTGTATATTGTATTTAATATGCAATGTATAAAAAGAAAATGTCTGTGACTTTTACATGATCTGTGATGTTTGTACTGATTATATTGTGAACTTAAGTTGTGATGCTTTGTAATTGATTACAATAAAATTGATTGATTACAATATTGATCATTGATAATAAGTAAGGACCTCCCCTCTACACAGGTGGGGATGATCAAATGTTGGTTTTAAAAGAGGGACCCACATCCCCAGTATCACTTTGTAGTCTGCTCTGAAGAAGGCTCTGCCGAAACGTATCAGTGTTCTTAAATAAACATGAGAAATTGCATCTGAGCCAGTCGTGCATTTTTTTCAGCTATATTATGAGTGTAGCGGAGTGGCTCAGAGCCTCTGCCTGATAGCCACAAAAGTCTATCTCCCCCAGTCCCCCAGTTAAGATGTTGGACTTTCACGCAGGAGGCCCGAGTTCGAATCCCGGGCGTTACATGAGAACCCACTGCCTCAACCAAGGGCGGTTTCCATGAAGCACACCTCTTTTTCTTTCTTTAGGCCTACCTATTTAAAATGCTAATTTGTTAATTGAATGGGCTGCATTATAGCTGCTTGCATCTATAATCTGTACTTTTACATGTTGTACTTTTACTTCACTACAATTATTTGAAAACTTCAGTTACTAGTTACTTTGTATAGATTTAGAATATTATTACAAAACATGCATTAACCAATTGAGCCCTATTTAAACTTGGCCTATTTGAAAATAGAAGATCTACAAGCTCACACCACATTGTGACATGCAACATGTTGTGTACTTGTAGATCTGCTATTTACAAATGTTTTTGTTAATACATTTTAGACATAACGAGTACTTTCTACTTGGAGACTAGTGGGAGGAGAGTGGGTTGGTCCTGGTTATGTAAGCACTGTTCTGTCCGGTGTTGATCTGGGAGAGTTTAGTCAGGAAGCGGAGCAGAGCACTCGGTCAAGAGCACGAAATGTCTACAAGTAAAGTCACATCCCAAACGGTAAACGCAGGCCTCAAATGTCGTCGACCATCAAAGTGGACCGAAGGAGATGAACTATTTGGGTTTCGTAAAAAAAGTCCAACAGCGTTTCAGCTGCATCAGAGGAGCGACAGAGGAGGTTGCTCCCCTTCCCCTTTCCCCAAGAGGACCACAACGGAAACAAGCCTAACGGCTTTCTTGTGACTCTATCCTTTTGAAATGTATTTTTCAATAAAGTAATCAATAAAAAAGAAAAGAAAAAAGACAGCCAGAGATCTACCAGGCAGCCATGCTGAAGCAGCCTGTGATAAAGTTACACAGAATAGAGAAGGAATTCTCTACCAGGAAGCCATGCTGAAGCAGCCTGTGTTAAAGTTACACAGAATAGGTAAGTGCATGTTGTTATGACAACTGTACACTTTTATTTCATCTGACTTCAACAGAAAGCAGATTTACAGAAATGTTGTCAGTTTACTCGGTGGAGTAACAGAGTAATGCGTCCTCCCACCACTAAATCAACTGTTGATAAGCTGTGTGTGTGTGTGTGTGTGTGTGTGTGTGTGTGTGTGTGTGTGTGTGTGTGTGTGTGTGTGTGTGTGTGTGGGTGTGTGTGTGCGTACGTGCGTGTGCGTGTGACGTGCACGGTGCGTGCGTGTGTGTGCACTTGCTTGCAGACCGTCAGAGTTAACACTCACAAGGAACTTTAGCTTCTTGTCAACAAGAAAGGTGTGAATACATCTGGCTTGTCTATAAAAGATCACTACATTTGAGGTGATGAATATGCCATACAGCTGCATACCACAGAGCAGGCTGTACATCGGTGTGACAACTTCAACCTGACCACAAGCCTGAATCTTGCAAAAAGCACCTGCCTCTCTGCAACAACCATCTCCGCAGATCTCTGCACAAACATTCGCTGAACACGCACAATGTTGTTTTCTATATGTCAAGAATATAATATGCAGAATTAGTGAATGCATATGTAGTGGAATGAGCTTATTTCCCCTCCCTGCGTATCCCTAGTTATGTGACGCGACGCCCCCCCTAATCACCCTCATTCAGAAATATTTTAATGGACTATTAGGTCAAATATGTTGGTGATTGTGTGATAATATTCATGTTTTCTAGTTTAGAAAGCATTGCTTCCTATAGGCCTGTATGTTTGTTTTAAATATTATCTTTATATTATTACAAAGATATCAGTGCCCCTGCAGTTTTTGTCCTTCATTTCTTTCTTTGCTGAGGTTGAACGGCTGCTATGACAACGGACATTGTATCGTTTCCAAGCAGGCCGATGGGCAGGTACAGCAGTAGCTTTTAAGACTGATTGTATGGCTTGTGAACAAATGAAGTGCTCACGCATGCTAAATGGCCTCTCTGCAGAAATTCTCCATTGCTTTTGATAGCAGTTTATTGGTGCAGGTGCAGCCAAATGCCGACATTGATATAGTTCACTCTTTTAATCTGCATTGTTCAGCCATTTTAGATGTAATTGGACAATTAGACACACACACACACACACACAACACACACACACACACACACACACACACACACACACACACACACACACACACACACACACACACACACACACATTTAATACTTATTTTGTATTTATTTTCACATATGGTGTGTGTGTGTGTGTGTGTGTGTGTGTGCGCGCGCGCGCGCGCGTGCGTGCGTGCTTGCGTGTGTCCATCTGTGGGTGTGTGCGTGTGTGTGCGTGCGACGTGCACAGTGCGTGCGTGTGTGTGCACTTGCTTGCAGACCGTCAGAGTTAACACTCACAAGGAACTTCAGCTTCTTGTCAACAAGAAAGGTGTGAATACATCCAAACCACATGATGATGAACTTAGAGATATGAAGAGCTGACATGTCACTAATCAACACATAGACGACAGCAGCACTAGAGCAGAGGATGTGGTCACAGACAGAGCAGGATGTACATCATGCTTATTGACCAGAAATGACACGCGTGAATTCGCGAAACCTTCAAGCCGACCACAAGCCTGAGCCTTGCTAAGAACACCTGCTTCTCTGCCGATCTCTGTACAAACATAATGTTGTGTTTTCTATATGTCAATAACTGTAGATGCAGTATATTATGTCACCATGTTGCTACTTATAATCTGGTGAACAAATGCAAAACTTTTCAGATATCTGTTGGGCTTCTCTGCCTTTATTGATGATAGTTATTGTATATTAGTGGATTGAGCTTATTTCCCCCCCTGCGTATCCCTAGTTATGTGACACGACGCCCCCCTAATCACCCTCATTCAGTACAGCCGTGCAGACACCTGACTGCTGGCGGATTAATATGGTGCTGTGCAAGGCCACCAGTAGCTGGCTGGCTTGGGTCTGCCTTTTGGTGTGTTACGTCTTTGGTGCAGGAGAATTGGCATTATTGGAATTGTGTTAACAATTCCCACATTTTTCAAAGATTTTGCCTATATAATGAGGCATATCTTATGGTATTGCTTTTTGGGCTAAATTTGGCCATAGCAACTTGCCCAAATGTGATGATGTCAGCACATTTGGGCAAGTTGCTATGGCCACATTTAGCCCAATGAGTGTTTTTGTGCAAAACTAATGCTTGGAATGGATTCAGCATCATGAAAACCCCCTAGTTTGACATGTCACATGCTACTTAAAGCAAAAGGAAATTTAGAAAATATTGCCTTATAATTGGATGTCAATGGTGGCCATACTGTACAGGCCCTTTTCAACCCTTTCCCCTCAGACAATTCCAGGCAACTTTTTTTCTGTTATTCAGGATATATTGAAGATGCAAAATCAGCTGAGTTTGGTTTTTTTGCAATTAGATTGAGGTCAAATTACATTATTACTGGACTATGTGGGACACAGACAGACAGTTAAAATGGGTGCTATGACAATGGGTATTGCATACTACAGAGATCTCCATATACTGTTCAGTATGGGCACAAAAGGGACACAGACAGATAGTTAAAACGGGTGCTATGACAACGGACATTGTATCGCTCCCAAGTATAGGCCGACGGGCAGGTACAGCTCTAGCTTTTAAGCTCATGCTAAATGGCCCCTCGGCAGAAAGATTCCCCCCTACTTTTGATAGCAGTTCATTGGTGCAGGTGCAGCCTCTGCTCACAAATGCCAACAATCCGACATTGATATAGTTCACTTCACTCTTTTAATCTCCATTGTTCAGCCATTTTAGATGTAATTTCTCCTCTATCATCCCGCACTGTTCGCACTTTAAATACTTCTCCATGGCTAAATGAGGACATTCGTCACTTCAGATGCAGAGTGTGGAGCACATGTGGAAGTCCACAACAGCTTTTAATTGATTTTAACGCTATAGGTTGAAGTGGCGAGAGCGACTTATTTTTCCGGCACCCTGGCCGCGTTCCTGGGGGTCTGGATGTTCCGGGGACCCCCGCACAGTACACTACATTACAGGGGTTCTCAACCCGTGGGTCGCGACCCCTCGGGGGGTCGACACATTATTTTGGGGGGTCTCCAAATTATTAAAAATAAATATTTATATTTTCTTTTTTTCGCAACTGAATGGCTGGACAATGGAAATTAAGAGTTTACATAGTAGACCTACACATAGTACATGCATACACCTTCCCTAATGATTATATCTGGTTTCAGTATTTATTTATGAGCCCTAAGCCAGCTAAAACCAGCTGTGTTTGTTAAACTATTCTTAACCCTTGGTTATCAGTTAACCCGGGGGTGGGTCAAGCTGTTTTGTGAGATAATTACCCTCCCTGTTGTAATGAGTTTATTACAGGCAGGAGAGGAGAACAGTGAACCACAGCATGTGGCAGGGTTGGCTTGAGATGGACAGAAATTGACCAAAGCTATTAGTTGTAAACAGGGTATTTTTGGATGAAGGAACATCTGTGTTCCCTATTAAGAATGTAAAGGGTTACTTCCCAAGATACATTTTGTAACTGTCATTTGTTATTTGTAATGTTAAAATTATGCCAGTTATTGTAAGTATAGGTGGCCACTCCAGATGGTGGTTTATTGACCTGTAGGAGACTGACCTGGCCGAAAGCAATTAGTGAAGTAAAATACCAGGTTTCTCTAGAGTCTCAAGTAAGGCAAAAGTTAGTTTTGTGGTATCATGAGCCAGAGACCTGATCATGTACTGTATGTCTTAAGTGCATGACAAGTGCACATAAAAGATTCTAGAACAGCTCCAACCTCAGGAACCCGCACATGCTTTTTCCAACTCAGGAACATTCCTAAGCTCAGGTCTATTGTCTCACACAACAAATTATAAATCATAATTCATGCTTTTGTATCCTCTCATCTGGACAACTGTGATGCACTTTTCACCTGCCTCAGTAAAGCATCCTTAGACCGCCTCAAATTTATCCCAAATGCTACTCCCGGGCTATTAACCAGGCCCAGCCGAAGGTGTCACATTACCCCAGTTTATAGGGAGCCTCCTTGCATTGGCTCCCTGTCGCAGACTGTGGAATCCCTGCCACAGGTCTCCTGACAGCGTCCGTGGGCATTTAACACTATACTGTTCAGACATGCATTAGCAGAATATCCTTGACTTTCTTTCTTGTATATGTCTGAGTTATATTGTGCAGTTTGTGTTTCTGTATATTGTTTAAATGAATGTAGGCCTATTCTAATGTACAGTATGTGAAGCATGCAGAGTTCACACTCACTATGTAGGGCAGGAGGAGCTTCAGCAGTAAACAAGAGAGGTGTGAATTTACACCAAATGCTGATGAAGAGATATGACGAGCTGACATGTGTCACTAATAAAACACACAGACGACAGAGAGTGTTTACCAGAATCCCAGCCAGGACCAGTCGGTGCAGATCGGTGAAGTTCAGAGAGTGTTGACCAGAATCCCAGCCAGGACCAGTCGGTGCAGATCGGTGAAGTTCAGAGAGTGTTGACCAGAATCCCAGCCAGGACCAGTCGGTGCAGATCGGTGAAGTTCAGAGAGTGTTGACCAGAATCCCAGCCAGGACCAGTCGGTGCAGATCGGTGAAGTTCAGAGTGTTGACCAGAATCCCAGCCAGGACCAGTCGGTGCAGATCGGTGAAGTTCAGAGAGTGTTGACCAGAATCCCAGCCAGGACCAGTCGGTGCAGATCGGTGAAGTTCCAGTTGAGAATCCAGTGTGAGAGAATCCAGACATGGATGAGACAGTGATAGTGTTCCTCCTGCTTTGGAGCTCAGGTAAACACTCTGTTAGAATGACACTTGTTGCTTGATGTGGATGTGAAATGACACTGAAAACCATGATGTATTACTATTAGTACAGCTATGAGAACCATGACCTATTAGTACGGCTATAAGAGAACCATGACGCTTAAACACATTTAGTACTGCTGTTTGCTTTACATGCACTGTGTGTGTGTGTGTGTGTGTGTGTGTGTGTGTGTGTGTGTGTGTGTGTGTGTGTGTGTGTGTGTGTGTGTGTGTGTGTGTGTGTGTGTGAGACATGGCGTGATGTTGTGCCGTATCCTATTTTGGAGGTTTTTCTGCTTGTATTGATAGTCCACAGTGTAGAGAGAGCACTCAGTCGGGGCCCATTTATGGGTCGCAGACACGAGTAAATATAATGTTTTCTTTCCTAATTTTTTATTTTTTTATTATTATTCCAAAACAACTTTCCTACAAAATAATCCCCCATAATTCACACATTTCCATGAATTAAAAACAAATTCAAAGATGTTTTTCAAAAGTAGTGACAATAGGCGATCTACAAGCTCACAACGTGGCGAGAAGCGATGAGTTGTGAGCTTGTAGATCTTCTATGTTCACTAGTTCGGGTCCCGGGCAAACGCCTAATTTCTCTTTTGGGTCACGAGCTAAAATGTTTGTGGAACCACTGATGCAGAGAGACAGGAAACAGAGTCAGAGTGACATGCAGCAAAGGTTCTCCAGGCTGGGGAATGGAACCGGGGTCTCAATGCCAGGCATAGAGCACATGGTACACCAATACTCTTTCTTCATTCTGAGCACATGTATGGCCAATCCAGGTCCACCTGTTTATTGATTATACTGTAGTGTGCATGTTGTCTTGTTGGGTGATGATGTTGAGGAGGTTATTGTTTGAGATGGTCTTGGGACAGAATATACGCAGGATTTTGCACAGGCATGATGTGTGGAAAGTGCATAATTTATGGATGTTGTTTTCTGTGGTTAATTTCCAGCATTCTGGACCGTATACAGTAGTAGTGTTGATAGTGTATACGCAGCTTTGGTAGATCCGGAGTTTTGTTTTGGTGCTCTATTGATTTGATTTCCAGATTTGCTTAACGGGATACTTCCGATTTATTTAACTTAAGCTGTATGAAATACTTTCCATTAATATAGTGGTTGCAACTGTATTAATTGATTGCCCGAGTCCCATGGTGGGAGTTCTTCTCTGGTTTTGGTGAAATATTAAGTAGTTCCAGTAATTTTGTGGGGGGCACAGGGGGCCACGCATTAAATGTAAATTAATCCACAAAACTAACGTAATTTGCATTGTTGACCTATTTCTAAAATATTAGTGCAACTTTCGTTAATTTTTGGCCCCTCTATCACACGGAACTATGTTTTTTGTGTCCATATACCCCCCAAAAAATAGTTCCATGTGAAAGAGGGGTCAAAGTTGAACGAAAGTTGCGCTAATATTTTAGAAATAGGTCAACAATATAATTGATGCTAGTTTTGTGAATTAATATACTTTTACTGCGTGGCCCCATGCAGTGCCCCCCACAAAATGACCGGAACTACTTAATATTGACCAAAACCAGAGCAGAACTCCCACCACGGGACTCGGGCAATCAATTAATACAGTTGCAACCACTATATTAATGGCAAGTATTTCATACAGCTTAAGTTAAAACAAATCTGAACTATCCCTTTAAGTGTTATGGAGTTTGTGTAGAGGCAAACTGACTGTGAAAAGTGGACTGGTTAAGTAACCAAATGACATGTGTGTGGTTGCCATGGCAATCAATTGGCTGAGGCAGAGGCTGGGAGTTCTACAGCTGAGGGGACTTAGGCTCATTAGGTCCACTGGCAGAGCCCGACCAGCAGTGTGGTTTTTGGTAGCAAATTTTGATTTTAGTTTTATAGTCATAGTCTCTTCAATAGTTTTCATTTAGTTTCAGTCACATTTTAGTCACCTGGAATGTTTTAGTGTTAGTCTAGTTTTAGTCGACTAAATATCATAAGATTTTAGTCGACCAAATCTACAGTTGATTTAGTCGACTAAAATGTATTTTGGCGGGCCTTGATGCCGTCGTAATGACTTACAACGCGTCACGCTGCGGCGTGTTGTGAGCTTGTATAGATCTGCTATTTTCAGCATGCAACCAAGTGTAAAATGACTTATACTGGATCTCTTGTCCACTATAGTCCCTTCCTAACATTTTAGTCTAGTTTTTATTTGTCAACGAAATTGTCAGTATATTTAGTCTCAGTTTTAGTCATCATAGCTTAGTTTTCATTTAGTTTCCATTTAGTTTTCGTCAGTGAAAAAAGGTAGCCGACGAACATTTTTCGTCTTGGCTTTAGTCGACGAAATCAACACTGCCGACCAGAGCCTTTTGTGGCGTTTCTGGACAACAGTGTATCCCAGGGAGGAAGTGGCCCCCTGTGGGGGGTGTGGAACGTGTGTCAAATTTGAAGTCGGTGGGGCAAACAGTCCTCGCGTTACGTGGATTAGAGACGTACACACATGTACACACGTGCACACACACAGTCACGTAATGTACTGTACGTGCACACGTACAGAGACGTGGTGCATTTATAGTAGGATATTGTTACATATACCATATTGAACATTTTATTTATTGAATCCATCCATTTCTCCATAGTGGTGTGTACGGCTCACGTCACACACGCACGCACACACACACACACACACACACATGGCTCTGAGGCTTGTGGAGGTCCGTGAAGTTGGCACCCCGTGATTTTCCATATGACGAAAAAAAAAGAGAAAATGGTGTCATTCTTCAGTGCTGCATTTGTGCTGAATTGTGCCGTAAATGTCATAATTTGTGCTGGTATCATTTGTGATATAATTGAAGTTATAGGTCGTGAGCTTTGCAGAGTTTGCACCCCCAATTATTTTGCTTCAAAACGCACCAAAATGGTCTCCTTTTTAGTGCTCCATTTGGTCTAATTTGGCTTGTGGTGGAGCGGGTGGAGGGGTAGGTATAGTGGGCAGAGGGAGGGGGAGGGTGGGTGGGTTGGTGCAAGCTGCTGATTAGTTTTCTGTGGGTGGCGGTGGTGGTGATTTATATATACTCCATCGTACGACAGCTGTTGTGTTGGGTTCTGAAAATATAAGCTGGCCTCTCAGTCTCAACCTAGCCCATTTTGACCTGAGATCAGATTCTAAAAATGTCTTCTATACATCCTGACAGTTTTCTGAAAAAGCTATGTTTCTATGTCAGTCGTTCTTCGATTTTTCTAAAATAGCAGACTGTCACGACAATTGGCAACACTGGCAACCATACTGCCGAGTACTTCTGATTGCTGATTGGCTGCCTTGTCTCCGGCAGATTACTCCAGCAAATTACTTCAGATTTCTGATTGCTGATTGGCTGCCTCTCTCCAGCAAAAAGGTGGGGGGATCGTCCCCTCCACCTTTTTGAGCGGAAGAAACCCCCCTTTTTCTTTTTTAAACGCGTTCCTCCTGCAACGCTACTTGCAGCGTAAGTTGCGTGGCTCCACTACACCACGGTGCTCTGCTGTGACACAGCTGTAGTTGCCCCTCCCTCTCTCTCTCGTCTCCACCGTTTGGTAGTAGCAGAGTCACGTGTGTACTGTCAACATTATTTTGTTTTGAAACAAAAGTGCATCCCCAGAAGGAAATAAAATGAAGGAAAAAGACGTTTAGAGAGGCTCCAGCATGATGCATCACTTGCAAATGTGCAGGTATGTTGATGTGTTCAGACAGACACAGGGGACAGTCAGTGTCATCTTAAGCAGCTCAACCCACAGGTGACAGGAGTGATGCTGTGCTGTGAGTAAACTGACAATGCTTGGCTTTCTGACATCCCTTTCTCACAATCTACAACAATACATTTGTTACTAACAGTAGGACAAGTGGCGAAGTAGAAACGTGGAGAGCAGAAGATAGTGTGTTTTGGACAAACAGGCTAGCATTGGTGTTGATTTGTCTCAAATGGAGTCTGTATGGCTGAAGATAAATGAACACATGATGTCAGTGGGAGAGGAGTTATTGTGTTTTTTGGACAAACAGTGTGGTGTTGATTTGTGTCAGCTGAAGCTTCATGTGTTTGTGTTGTGTATGCTATGCTTTTAATGCTGACACCAAAAGGGGTTCCCGCCCAAAATGTGCTAAACTGACCACGAGTGGTCTGACTACAAGAGAAAGGCAACTATTGCTCTGTCTAAGATGTTATAGGCAGTTTGTCTGTGCGGAGGAGAAGGTTCTATAATGTATATCCTTGACATGCCCATGGCATGTCTAACCCTGTTACATTTGTTTCCCTGTAAATTAATTTGTGGGTTAAATAATTAACATGTGTGTAAAGACATGAGTTCCTTCCCTTGTAGTAGTATACTAGGCTGACTTCCAAGTATGAGAAAACATTCCAAGGCACTCCGCTCCTAAAATCCTTTATTTGAGTCATGGTTTTTAGCTTGGCAACGCGACAAAAATGACCAACACATTTTTTATTGACCTTTATTTATTATGGGAACGCATTAAACCCTGATGAAGGCTCTTGAGCCTTTTTTTTGTTTTGTTTTTTTAACTTTGCCAAGTTAAAAGCCATGAATCAAATAAAGGCTTTTAAATACTCAACCTTAGTTGAAATGTTTCTTAAAGGACCACTTCACCACTTTTCAACCTATCTTCATATAATATAGGTCTTCACTAATAATTATGATAAAATGGCACCATTTTTTCCTACTCGGTCTGTGTCTCATAGGAGGGCTGTGGGCAGTTCTGAAACCCGTCCACCAGTGACATCATCAATGGGGAATCCAAGCTAATAGAAACTGCAATCTTTCTAGTCCTGAAAAGTTGCAATGCAAAAATGGAAGCCATCGTTCTCATGATAATACCAATCTGAACATTTTTGTAAAGAAATATTGTTTAAAAAAAAATCTGCCTAACGATGATGTCACTGGTGGACGGGTTTCTGAATTGCCTCCCTGAGTGGAAAAAAATGTGCCATTTTATCATGATTATTAGTGAAGACCTATTATATGAAGATAGGTTGAAAAGTGGTGAAGTGGTCCTTTAAGTTCACCTGTTTTCTCATTGTATTGTCCAATTATGGATGGACGAGATATGACTACATTGAGGGAAATATATGTGATCTAGACATGTGCTCTCATCGGAGAGAAAGAAGGAACTGTCATAGTATCACATTCCATGGGGCAATAAACAGGCTGCATGCAGGGGATGCTTGCAGCTACCTTCCTGCTAGAGAGGGGTGTTTTACGACACCTACAGAGGAAGGGGGGCTGACTCACAAGGCACACACATATAATGGCAGGGGGGGCAATGTGTGACCAAGTACCACTTTAATCCTGTCATATGTGTATCAATATGTGTTCTAGAGTCAATACTTAGATATTGGGTTACCAAACACCTTTATAATAATATCTAAGAGTCTACCGGGTTTAGGCTGGTCAGAGAGAGTTCCAGGCTTGCATCACAAGGAGTGTGATGCAAGTTAGCTGACAGGCAAGGGCTTAGAACAGCCTATCTCAGGCAGAGAAGGGGCCATTGGGCTTTTGATTGGCCGGGGAGGAGTGGCCCATCCAGGGCCTGCAGCTGTATCATGTGTGTAAGCTAGCAGGGAGGTAGATTCAAGGGAGACCATCGTGAGAGCAGGAAGGCGGGAGGCCAGTGATTTAAAACCATAGCTAGAACATAGCTACACCAGGTGATCATAGCTAGAACATAGGTATAACCAGGTGAACGTAGGTTGTAGACTACCATGGGTGAACTTAAGTTGGTAGTGTTGAGCTAAGTGGTACCAAGATCGACAGGGGAGAACTCCTCAAGGACAGATAGAGAGGAACAGGCTATTAGGCAAAGATCCAGAGTTCTGTATCCACCTGTGTCATGGGGAGGGAGAAACAAACTAGTGTGTATGTTGTATGTGTTTATGTTGTACGAAGAGCTAATAAACCTTATAAAAAGCATGTTGAGTTTGTAAGAGAAGCGATTATTGGAACATTTAGTTTAGCCTATGCGTGTTAATTCTTTAGTAAATCCCGTCTGCTGCTAGAGTCTGTCGGATACTCGGCTAATCTCCCGAAATCCGAACACTCATACTTGGATGACAGTGTGCAGGGGAAGGAACTTAAAGGGTTAGTTCCGATTTTTGTCCTGTGGTGGGAAGTCTGGCCTGGTTTTGGTGAATATTAAGTAGTTCTGGTCTGGGGGTTTGGGCGCCTCACATTAAAAATAAATGAATCCACAAAACTAGCATCATTTGTATTGTTGACCAATTTCTACCATATAGCGCACATTTCATTCAACTTGGAATCCTCTGTCACGTGGAAATAACTTTTGTGTCCATTATCACCACGCCAGCAGCAGCACAAAACCATAGTTCCATGTATGTGACAGAGAGGTCAATGTTGAACTAAATTGGCGCTATATGGTAGAAATAGATCAACAATACAAATTACGCTAGTTTTGTGGATTAATTTATTTTTGATGCGTGACCGCCAGACCCACACCAACTGACTGGAACTACTTATAGGAGAATACCATGCTAGAAAGCTTTCTTACCTTTATTTGTAGTTGTTACGTCCCCAGTCACCAAAGAGGTCCAGGTGTTATTTTGTGCAAAAGTACATTATTGGCTATTTCCCCTCAACGGGGCGTTGGGTTTTTGTGCTAATTCGCATTAATTTCCATCAAAATAAGTAGTAAAGTGTGCCGCTTGGGATACTATTTACGAAGAGAGGATATATTTAAAAAAATGATTTTTGAGCGATGGAAATAAGCCAATTAAATTCAATTCAATTCAATTCAATTCAATTCACTGAGGGCATATTCATTTGGGGAAATAGCCAATAATGCGCTTTTGCACAAAATAACACCTGGACCTCTTTTGGTGGGAACGTAACAACTACAAATAAAGGTAAGAAAGCCTTCTAGTATGAAATTATCCTCTAATATTCACCAAAACCAGAGCAGAACTCCGACTCAGCTCAGGGAATCAATTAATACCTTTGCAACCACTATATTAGTGAGGCAAGTATTTCCTACAGCTTTAAGTCCAGAAATCTGAAGCAACACTTTGAATGTGTTATACCTACAGTATACTGTTGAACCCTCTCCAATGAGCACCTGTTTTCAGTCACGGAGCCATGCAGCGGTTCCTCTTTTCTCTGTTCAACATTACAATGTGTGTGTGTAGCGTGCGTGCGTGCGTGTTTCTGTTTGTTTGTTTGTTTGTTTTAAACATTGTGTACTTTGTAATCAAGGACATGCATGTGTGGACACCAGCAGTCACGTCTTGTGTTGCTGTGTGCAAAGTTCAATGGCCCGTTTTGATGATTGTAACAACTCAATGAATCTGTGTGTCCTTCCGTGACCTGTTGTAACCTTTGAGCTGTGTTGATGAGTAGCCTACAGAAGATGATACCTTGGCTCTCTGGGATATTATGATCAATGCTGATCACTTTATGATGTTGGTCAGCTCCATTCATTTGGCAAAATGACGCACTATACTGTATATATGCAGCCTGCAGCTCAGGCCTGTGTGTGTGCGTGCCCGTGTGCGTGTGTGTGTGTGTGCGTGCGTGCGTGTGCTTTGAGCTGCATTTCATATCATGAAAGGTGCTATAGGGCAAGCTACAAATATTGTGTGCTATTAGTGCTATTAATTAATTGACATTATTGTATTAATGCATGTTTACACATATATAAAACATGAATTTATATAATGTAGTCATTATTTAATGTATTGGGGTTAATATAGTTACATTGAACCATCATGCCCGGCATGGCAGACAGGTGTGTGTGTGTGTGTGTGTGTACGCCATACATGCAATAGTGTATTGAATTATGCTCACTGTGAGAGCTACGTATGTATACGGTTCATATTGTCATCATCATGAACACCATGGAAATTGTTTGTTTTGTTGTGATGCTCATGGTTGAAACTATATAGGTCTCAGTGCGTGAATTGAGATTACAGCGCCTCATGCCTCTCAAAGGTTTTTTTATTTCAGGGACCCCGGCCCATAACTCTGAGAGCGTATACACATGCAACCAAATGGACCGGTTGGGTTCCATTTGTACACTCTCAGAGCTACTGATCCGTAAGGGCCCATTGTGGTTCCAACTGTAACTGTCAATCATGTTAGCTGCGGAGCCAGGATGGCTGGGTGTGGCTGTGATCGCTCATCTGTTGAACATCTCCATCCATTTATTTATTGAATCAATAGAGATAGAGACATTGTTGGGTTTTTTTCATGTCATGTGAAGGCAGGGAATCATATAGCTTCAAATTGACATATTATATTGCTGTTCAGTTTGGACCACCAGTTTTGGAGATATGGTTTATAGAGTAATGTTTTGCAGAAAACAGGCTTGAAAGGTTCACTTCTGTGGTCTCTAACATTACACCTAGCTACATGTTTAAGCACTTATTTAATATTTACATGTCGATTTAAGCTCTGACATTCATTTCAGACATGCTCTAGTATGTGAAGAGTCTGCCTGTGCTAATAACTCATTTTGCTAGTTTATTTATTTTGGTCATTAAAAACAGATTCATACAGTGCCTGCTTTGTTTTTTGCAAAAGAAACATTGACCAAAAAGGTGTAGGCTGAAGCCTAAGCTTATTGTGCCTACCCTTCCAACATATAAATGGCTTTCATAGGTGAAATAATACAACAAAGCAAACAAAAAAAACACAACAAAAGAAGAAAAAAACAAAACAAAGAAAGACAGGACGAAACAGTCAACAAAGACAGAACAGAAAAGAACAAAAACTAAAAAACTAAACAAAACAACTAAACAAAGAAAACAAAACAAAACATCATATCAATGTTCTATGTATCTACTATATTTGATCTATACAATTTATTTTATTTTATTTATTGTACTACAATGTTTTTGTTCGTCATACCTTGGCTCTCTGTGATATTATGATCACTTTATGCTCTACCTTTCATGTTGGTCAGCTCCGTTCATTTGGCAAAATGACGCAAGTGAAGTCTGTGCCACAACACTATTCACATGCAGCCTACAGCTCAGGCCTGTGTGTGTGTGTGTGCAGCGTGCGCGCGTGTGTGTGTATGTGTGGCACGCGTGTGTGGGCGTGCGTGCGTGCGTGTGTGTGTGTGTGTGCGCACGTGCTTGCGTGTGTGATTGTGGGTTATTAATACTATTACTATTACTATTCATATTCATATTCATATTCATATTCATATTAGAATGAGTTCAGCTCCTCCTGGTCAGTCCATGAATTCATTGTTCACAATGTGAACAGTGTGATATATATTTGTTTAATAGACTTTTGTTATGTTCTGGTCCGCCTTCTAATGCATTAGAAACAATACTAATGATTGTCTACTGGTCAAACGTACTTGCTGACCCCTGGACTCTGTATTTCTACGGACTCCACTGTGACCTGTACTAATTGTATACATTTTTTTCTGACACTGTTTGTGAGATGCGAAAATACCTTTCGCTGCACTGTACTGTACTGTACTGTACTGTACTGTACTGTACTGTACTGTACTTGTAGCCTACTGTACATTGACAATACTCCTATTTTAGAGCCGAATAAAAGTCGGTTCGGCTCTGTAGAGCCTACAATGTGACGTCATTTGAGGTTCGGGGGGGGCGCGGGGACCGTCCTAAAGTCGGCTCTTCGGTGCTAATGAAAATGTCTGACGAGCCGAAATCATTTCGGCACTACAGCGGTAAAATAGGAGTATGAATCGGCCCTAACACATCCATGTGGACTGGCAGAGTACAGTTGAGTCTTACACAAACACACGCACACGCACACACATAGTGCCACAGCATATCCATGTGGCAGAGTAAACGGGCACTAATTCTCTTTCAGGAAGTTGCTCTTCCTGGTTTGTGCGCTGAAGCTCTGTACGTGTGACCAAATCACAAAATGCGAGCCAACCTGTTAACACTTTGATTGCTGGAAGATCTCAACAGGCCTATTTGGATGTTGCTGCCATTTAACATTGCACAAAGGCCTTGTTCGGGGGCCCACAGTAAAATGTTCTCTTATAGCGAGAATCACACGCCTACATCAAAAGAAAGCTGAACTTGTCCACTTCAATTAAAAAAATACATTTTGATTTTACCATGTTCCATTCTGGAGATATTGACCTTTTTGCAACACCTGCATTTGCCTGGAAGTGGTTATCTTGAACAGCGAGCAGAGTTATGGATGGTTTAAAGTCAGAGACATTGACAGGCAGATATAAAATTGAACCCAATAAATATCCTATACATCCTATACACCGAATGAAAGCCCTGAATGTGTACTTTTACGAGGAAAACAGTAAACATTGATCCCATCTACAGTTAGACAGTAATTGGTTATTGAATGCAGCTTGTGCCCACCAGATAACTTCAGAGAAGACATGGACGTGAACTCCTCAATATTCACAAAATAAGGCCTATAGCGACATATAAATACTATATACCGTATGAAACAGAAGACTCTCTGCTTTCATAAGGAAAAAAATTGTACTGTAATAATAAAAAAATCACACCCCTGTGAAGTGAGCAGTGCAACTCTACTTCTCTACTTATTCACTACAGCTCGCTATATACGGACTGAGACAGAAAGTCATGTAAAGCTTTTATTTACAGTTTGGTCTGTAAACTTCTACTGTAATAATAAAAATCACACCCCTGTGAAGTGAGCGGTCAAACTCTGTTCTCTACAGCTCGCTATATACGGACTGAGGCAGAAAGTCATGTAAACCTTTTATTTACAGTTTGGTCTGTAAACTTCTACTGCAATAATAAAAATCACACCCCTGTGAAGTGAGCGGTGCAACTGTTCTCTACCATTGCACCGCGCAACTGTAGAGAACAGTTGCACCGCTCACTTCACAGGGGTGTGATTTTTATTATTACAGTAGAAGTTTACAGACCAAACTGTAAATAAAAGGTTTACATGACTTTCTGTCTCAGTCCGTATATAGCGAGCTGTAGAGAACAGAGTTTGACCGCTCACTTCACAGGGGTGTGATTTTTATTATTACAGTAGAAGTTTACAGACCAAACTGTAAATAAAAGCTTTACATGACTTTCTGTCTCAGTCCGTATATAGCGAGCTGTAGTGAATAAGTAGAGAAGTAGAGTTGCACTGCTCACTTCACAGGGGTGTGATTTTTTTATTATTACAGTACAATTTTTTTCCTTATGAAAGCAGAGAGTCTTCTGTTTCATACGGTATGTAGTATTTATATGTCGCTATAGGCCTTATTTTGTGAATATTGAGTTCGGGTCCATGTCTTCTCTGCAGTTATATCTGGTGGGCGCAATGTGCATCCACCCAGTATCCAATTTATGACAAACTGTACATGGGATCAATGTTTACTCTTTTCCTCGTAAAAGTACACATTCAGGGCTTTCATTCGATGTATAGGATGTATAGCATATTTATTGTGTTTATTGTTATATCTGCCTGTCAATGTCTGACTATAAACCTTCATAACTATGCTTTCTTTTTGATGATGATGATGATTGCCGCCTCGCCTAATCTATCTCACTGCTTTCATTGTTTTGATCGCAGTAACATTGGGGGGGGGGGGGGGGTCATGGGCACATTGGGCAGCAAAAGTCTTGATCCGTACGGCTATAAAAAGTCCCATTCCACCGTTCGGTTCAGAACTATAGTATAACGGTGAGACGCGTTGTCATCAGCTGATTTTGTTTTTCAAGCTAGTGTAGGGGAACATGCCTGGGCATGCTAGCCTGGCACGGCCAGACTCATAGCGAGGGTTCACTGATGTTTCCTCCGGGGAAGAATCTTCAGTGAATCCCCGCTATGAGGCTGGCCAAGCCAGGCTATGGGCATGCAGCTTGGGGGCGATGGAGGGGGAAAAAAGCGTCACCCGGCTGTGATGTCGACGAGAAGGAAAAAATGACCACCACGGTTTAGGTCGCGGAAAAGTTCGTTATACATTACACCCGGGTCGATTACGTCCCCGACGCGTTCATTGCGGTCTTATCACTACAATTATAATGAATAAAAAAGCGTTACAATCACACGTCTGAGCGATCTCCGATTATGACGGCTCTGCATGGCGATACGTGATCCACCAACGGAACACTGTCTTGTCGTGGCGGCCCCTCGATACTGTGGTTAGTTCGTAGTATTGTAGGCTCGGGGATCGTTTGGTCGCTACAGTATGAAGAAGGAAACATGCATCTGTCCATGTGTGTTGCAGACGTTGCATTGCAATGCCGATCTGGTGCATATGTGTTCAGGCAGCGTTCCGTTCAGCGTTCGTCATGTTTTTTCCGAGAGACAGAGGAGAGCATGTACCCCCTCGCAAGATCCTCCTCCTGGAGAAACAGGAGGGGAGGGGGGAATCAAATGTCCGAGGTGGAAAGCCTGGTGAGGCGAGGTTAGGTGAAATTTGATTCTTTTCAAACACAGACTAGATCGGCATGGGCGCAGCCATTACACTGGCTTCTCTACACGTAAAGCGGCCCGCCCTCCTGTTTTCAGGAGGGGAGGGTTTTTTTTGTTTTTTTGTTTTTTTTCTGATCACGTGAGCTGGACTAAGCAGCAATGATAGGGCGATGGTTCTTCATTGTCCGGGTGGGTAAAAAGATGAATGAAAGTATGCTATAAAAAAGTGATTGAAACGTATTGATACGTGATCCGCACCCGACGTTTGATTAATTGATAACGTATTGATCCGCGATCCGCGTTGGGAGTGTTAATTTACAACAAACTATTGCTTGCCAGCCATTTTCATTTCATGTGAGCTCCGATATAAATCGTAGTTACTCTTTCCCATCTTGGTGGGGCAAATACATTATAAATAGCAGCGAAGAGGAGAACCAAAGGACATCTTTCACGTGTATTTCAACCGATAAACCACAAATACCTTACAACCAACCAGCTGTTGTTACACTGAAGCTCATTTATTGTTTGTTATTGTATTGTTTCTCCACAGCTCTCCATGCTACACCATCACATGACACCACAGGTAAGAGAGTGTGTGTGTGTGTGTGTGTGTGTGTGTGTGTGTGTGTGTGTGTGCGTGTGCGTGTGCGTGTGCGTGTGCGTGTGCGTGTGTGCGTGCGTGCGTGCGTGCGTGCGTGCGCGCGCACGCGTTTGGGTGTGCACATGTGTCTGTCTGTCTGTCTGTCTTTAGGGTTTGTGTATTTCTAAAAGTAGACCAACTCAAGTGTAATGTCTCACTTTATCCAGAGGTGGAGCCCTTCCTCATCTTAGCCAACGGGGACAACCTGATGAGGATCAGCTTTTACGGCTCCAGCTCCACAGAGCTCAAACAGGTGAAAACCATTGGACATAATTAACAACACATGTAATCCTATACAATATTCTACACACACTGCTTTTGACATGCTGGAATGTATTCCAGTCTGAGACTAACACAACTGCTGTGGTGTGACAGGACTTGAAGAATGCATGGTATCTGGACTATGACTATCAGCAGCAGAAGATCTACTGGATAGAGGTGACACAACAGACCCCCCGGCGCAGCATGATCAGTGTCATGAACATCAACGGCAGTGACGTCCAGGTCAGTGTGACAACGACAACTATGAGGATGAATGAAGGATACTTGTTGTATTTATAATAGTACTCAGAGTACTTATAATAGCCAGTTGGACAGTAACAAGTTACTTGTTGTATATTACTGTAATATTATTATTTAACCCAGCAATGAGTACTGTAAGGAATTATTTAACCAAAAACATAATAATATAGTAACATAGTAATATGTAAAAAATAGCACATTACATATTACTCAGAGTAAACAGTGTTGTTGGCTGCCTTTTGAAAACATTTAGTTTAAAAGGTCAAGAGAGATTTAACTGCTGTATTTTATCTACTGTACACAATGTGGAATATGCAGCAGAAAAAGATGAAAGACAATCTTTGTTTTATATTATTCAGTTTGACTCAGTTTGATTCAGTTTTAAAGGAGCTGGCTAAACAGATTGTTTTGTTGTACATTTTCTTTGCAGGAGGTCGGGGGTTAATATGTAATATAATATGTAATATATTACTCTTGATTCCAAGTAATACGTATTATAACATTAATGCTTTTTAAAGCAGTAATATGTAATTAGTAATATATATTGGCCAACACTGATAATTGAAAATCTCTAAGCTGTGTGGAACTGAGAACTCAACTGCTACAATTCCAAGTGCTTCTCAGGGTGGGATGTCTCCAGTTCAAATATGATTCATTTTGGGGGTCTCCAGTTCAAATATGATTCATTTTGGGGGTCTCCAGTTCAAATATGATTCATTTTTGGGGTCTCCATATCAAATATAATTCCAACTGAACAGTTTGAGAACCACTGAGTTAGTGTACACACGCACGCACGCACGCACACATGCACGCAAACGCACGCACGCACGCACGCACGCACGCACGCACGCACGCACGCACGCACGCACGCACACGCACACGCACACACACTAGTGTTGATTTTGACAGCAAATTTTGATTTTAGTTTAGTCATAATCACAATTTCAAAGACTATGACTAAACTAAAATCAAAAATTGCAGAATTTTACATTAATCATTAACATTTGACATTAATTAATTAAATAAGACCTTTCTACAAGTTTCTACAAATTACTTCTAAATCATGCTGAAAAATCTATTTTGCAGTGGTTCTCAAGTCAAGGACCCAAAGAATTATCTGTATTTGGCCGCGGACCCACCATCAGAAAATATGTTGTTCCAGGGACACCCCCAGAAGCAAATATTTGAGTTAAAATCGTTTGCTGTGAAAGCAAATACTGTATATTCAAAGATTTGTGCCACATTTTCACAATTAAAAAAAAAAATAGCAAGCTCGTACAAGAGTGCCGCGCTACGAGCTTGTAGATCTGCACTATTTTTCAACAACTGGTTTAAAATAATGATATATTTTAGTCATCTGAAATGTGTTATTGTTTGTCTAGTTTTTGTTGAATAAAGATTTATTATTTATTATTATTATTGTCAACTAAATGTACAGATTGTTAATGCATTCAGTCTTAGTTTTACACACACACACACACACACACACACACACACACACACACACACACGTATCCCATGCAGCCCACACTTTGACAAGTTGCTCTAACTATCATAATGTAAGAATGAAGGCGTGGTGAGTATATTCAGAGTGCATGTATGGTTCATTGACAGGTCATTCACAACACGTCGACCATCACACCACGGGGCCTGGCTGTTGATTGGATAGGAGGAAACCTATACTGGACTGACTTTATACATGACACCATAGGGGTGTCCAAACTAAACGGGTCGTACCCAACAGTCCTGCTCAACACTGACCTGGACATGCCAGCGGCCATTGCTGTGGATGTACGCTACGGGTAAGAACACTGTGGTGACATCATGAACCACACACTGAATTTATCAACCATCCTGTGAATAGGGCTGTCACGTTTACACTTTTAAGTTGATGATTTATTGTCACACAAATAATTGCTATTAACGATTTAATTGTGTTTTTGACATTGAACATTGAAACAATATGAATCAAATGTAATTTCAGATTGCCTTGAAGGCTTCGTAATCAAAATTTGCACAGGACAGATTATGACAATAAATATGCAAAGACATATACTGACTGATATTTAATAGTATATACTTTCAAAAAGAAAGTTAAATTAATACAGATACATTTAAACACACACACACACACACACACACACGCACACACACACACACACACACACACACACACACACACACACACACACACACACCTGACCCTGACACAGTGTCTCCCTGACAGATACTTGTACTGGTCAGACATAAGTAAGAACAACCCCCACATAGGGAGGATGGGGATGGACGGCACCAACAGGACAGTCATCGTGAAGGAGAAGATCTCCAAGCCCTACGGCCTGACGTTAGACTACATCAATGATCACATATACTGGACCAACAATAGGAAATACATTGAGTTTGCCAACCTGGATGGAACCAACAGACAGACAGGTGCACACACACACACACACACACACACACACACACACACACACACACACACACACACACACACACACACACACACACACACATTGTTCACTTTGTTATACTCTAATGTATGTTAAAGCAGTATTTGTAGTACTTTATTCATGCATGCATTTATTACAGTCTGACTCTTTTTATTTGGGGTTCTGTGTGTCTGTAGTTGTGAGTCAGGACAACATCGGGATTATTACTGTGTTTGAGGATCACATCTACTGGACAGACAGGAGGACCAGATCCATCTACAGAGCCAACAAGACTCATGGTACCAACAAGACCACAATCATCAGCAAGCTGAACTATCCAAATGACATCCACATCTACCACCCCTCTAGACAACCTGAGGGTCTGTACCACCTGCTGTAACACTCTCATTATTACTCTTCATTACGTTTCATGACTTTTATTTCTTCTGTATTGTTGAATTAATTGATGTGTTTTGAAAAGTGTTGTATAAACAACGTTCCTATTGTGATAATGCCATTATAGGCTAGCTTAATTGTTGCATTATATGTGGACATATTTGAATGACCACACACACACACACACACACACACACACACACACACACACACACACACACACACACACACACACACACACACACACAACATAAATAATATGTAAATTAATACATAAATTCATGAAAATAAAAAATAAATAACCGAATAAATTTAAAATGTGACAAAAGCAGATGTACAACTTCACAATGCATTGCGGCGGGATGTGTTGTGAACTTGTAGAACAGCTGTTTTCATTATGAATACAGGTGTTCCTTATTATTGTTTTACTTACACACATTGGTTACAACAGGTTTATAAAGCACTGTTGTAACATATTGGTGTGTGTTCTCATATTCCTTACATGTTTTCTCCACCCTGCAGTGTCTGGTCATCCATGTCAGACCAACAATGGAGGCTGCAGTCTCCTGTGTCTGCTCTCACCTGGAGGAGGCTACAAGTGTTCCTGTCCCACCTACCAGTACTGGTCAGATGACGACAAGCAGTGCATGTCCAACTGCACTGCCAGCCAGGTGATTCACCTCAGCTTCTCTTGTGTTACTCTGTATGAATTCATGTCTCATGTCTGCATTTGATACATTAGTACATTACTTCATTTTCATTTCATTTAGTTTTCAGTAAATTATGTGCCATGTTTGAAAAAAAGAGTAGGAAGAAGTTTGTGTATAAAAGTGTGTATAAAAAGTAACGTATCTATCCGGTCCTTCTTTGTTCATCTCAAACTACATCCGTCCCAGTGTTTACACACTCAGACTCACATTGAAAGCAATACAATTATACAAACAAGACAATACAGTCAGAATGATGCACCAAAACCTACAACTCCCGTACCGAGCTATTCTATTTAATATGTACATTTTAAACATTTCTTTGAACTCATACCATTTCATACAATTCCTGTCGTGCTTTGTTCCACAGAGTACAGTAATTCCTTTAACAGAAACACAATGATATTTTATATTGGTCCTCCTCAATAACCATGTGAACATTCAGATTCCTCTCAAATTGTGTTGACTCTCACTTGAAAAGAAAAGTTGGATATTGTTTGGTAATAATAATGTATTTTGTGTTGTACATTATTTGAACTGTCTACTGATTCTAAACAGAATCCTCTGTCTCCCCCATCAGTTTGTTTGTAAGAACTACAAGTGCATTCCAATGTCATGGAAATGTGACACAGTAGATGACTGTGGGGACCGGTCAGACGAACCTGCAGATTGTCGTGAGTAAAGACTGGAAAATGACCATGTGTCCACGCACGCACGCACACACACATGTGCCCATAATAAATAAAGGTCAATAAAAAATGTGTTGGTCATTTTTGTCGCGTTACCAAGCTAAAAGCCATGACTCAAATAAAGGATTTTAGGAGCGGAGTGCCTTGGAATGTTTTCTCATACTTGGAAGTCAGCCTAGTATACTACTACAAGGGAAGGAACTCATGTCTTTACACACATGTTAATTCTTTAACCCACAAATTAATATTAATTTACAGGGAAACAAATGTAACAGGGTTAGACATGCCATGGGCATGTCAAGGATATACATTATAGAACCTTCTCCTCCGCACAGACAGTGAGGCAAGTATTTCCTACAGCTTTAAGTCCAGAAATCTGAAGCAACACTTTGAATGTGTTATACCTACAGTATACTGTTGAACCCTCTCCAATGAGCACCTGTTTTCAGTCACGGAGCCATGCAGCGGTTCCTCTTTTCTCTGTTCAACATTACAATGTGTGTGTGTAGCGTACGTGCGTGCGTGTTTCTGTTTGTTTGTTTCTTTGTTTTAAACATTGTGTACTTTGTAATCAAGGACATGCATGTGTGGTCACCAGCAGTCACGTCTTGTGTTGCTGTGTGCAAAGTTCAATGGCCCGTTTTGACGATTGTAACAACTCAATGAATCTGTGTGTCCTTCCGTGACCTGTTGTAACCTTTGAGCTGTGATGATGAGTAGCCTACAGAAGATGATACCTTGGCTCTCTGTGATATTATGATCAATGCTGATCACTTTATGATGTTGGTCAGCTCCATTCATTTGGCAAAATGACGCACTATATATATGCAGCCTTCAGCTCAGGCCTGTGTGTGTATGTGCGTGTGCGTGTGCGTGCGTGTGCGTGCCCGTGTGCGTGTGTGTGTGTGTGTGTGTGCGTGCGTGCGTGTGCTTTGAGCTGCATTTCATATCATGAAAGGTGCTATTAATTAATTGACATTATTGTATTAATGCATGTGTTTACACATATATAAAACATGAATTTATATAATGTAGTCATTATTTAATTTATTAGGGTTAATATAGTTACATTGAACCATCATGCCCGGCATGGCAGACAGGTGTGTGTGTGTGTACGCCATACATGCAATAGTGTATTGAATTATGCTCACTGAGAGCTACGTATGTATACGGTTCATATTGTCATCATCATGAACACCATGGAAATTGTTTGTTTTGTTGTGATGCTCATGGTTGAAACTATATAGGTCTCAGTGCGTGAATTGAGATTACAGCGCCTCATGCCTCTCAAAGGTTTTTTATTTCAGGGACCCCGTCCCATAACTCTGAGAGCGTATACACATGCAACCAAATGGACCGGTTGGGTTCCATTTGTACACTCTCAGAGCTACTGATCCGTAAGGGCCCATTGTGGTTCCAACTGTAACTGTCAATCATGTTAGCTGCGGAGCCAGGATGGCTGGGTGTGGCTGTGATCGCTCATCTGTTGAACATCTCCATCCATTTATTTATTGAATCAATAGAGATAGAGACATTGTTGGGTTTTTTTCATGTCATGTGAAGGCAGGGAATCATATAGCTTCAAATTGACATATTATATTGCTGTTCAGTTTGGACCACCAGTTTTGGAGATATGGTTTATAGAGTAATGTTTTGCAGAAAACAGGCTTGAAAGGTTCACTTCTGTGGTCTCTAACATTACACCTAGCTACATGTTTAAGCACTTATTTAATATTTACATGTCGATTTAAGCTCTGACATTCATTTCAGACATGCTCTAGTATGTGAAGAGTCTGCCTGTGCTAATAACTCATTTTGCTAGTTTATTTATTTTGGTCATTAAAAACAGATTCATACAGTGCCTGCTTTGTTTTTTGCAAAAGAAACATTGACCAAAAAGGTGTAGGCTGAAGCCTAAGCTTATTGTGCCTACCCTTCCAACATATAAATGGCTTTCATAGGTGAAATAGTACAACAAAGCAAACAAAAAAAACACAACAAAAGAAGAAAAAAACAAAACAAAGAAAGACAGGACGAAACAGTCAACAAAGACAGAACAGAAAAGAACAAAAACTAAAAAACTAAACAAAACAACTAAACAAAGAAAACAAAACAAAACATCATATCAATGTTCTATGTATCTACTATATTTGATCTATACAATTTATTTTATTTTATTTATTGTACTACAATGTTTTTGTTCGTCATACCTTGGCTCTCTGTGATATTATGATCACTTTATGCTCTACCTTTCATGTTGGTCAGCTCCGTTCATTTGGCAAAATGACGCAAGTGAAGTCTGTGCCACAACACTATTCACATGCAGCCTACAGCTCAGGCCTGTGTGTGTGTGTGTGCAGCGTGCGCGCGTGTGTGTGTATGTGTGGCACGCGTGTGTGGGCGTGCGTGCGTGCGTGTGTGTGTGTGTGTGCGCACGTGCTTGCGTGTGTGATTGTGGGTTATTAATACTATTACTATTACTATTCATATTCATATTCATATTCATATTCATATTCATATTCATATTAGAATGAGTTCAGCTCCTCCTGGTCAGTCCATGAATTCATTGTTCACAATGTGAACAGTGTGATATATATTTGTTTAATAGACTTTTGTTATGTTCTGGTCCGCCTTCTAATGCATTAGAAACAATACTAATGATTGTCTACTGGTCAAACGTACTTGCTGACCCCTGGACTCTGTATTTCTACGGACTCCACTGTGACCTGTACTAATTGTATAAATTTTTTTCTGACACTGTTTGTGAGATGCGAAAATACCTTTCGCTGCACTGTACTGTACTGTACTGTACTGTACTGTACTGTACTTGTAGCCTACTGTACATTGACAATACTCCTATTTTAGAGCCGAATAAAAGTCGGTTCGGCTCTGTAGAGCCTACAATGTGACGTCATTTGAGGTTCGGGGGGGGGCGCGGGTACCGTCCTAAAGTCGGCTCTTCGGTGCTAATGAAAATGTCTGACGAGCCGAAATCATTTCGGCACTACAGCGGTAAAATAGGAGTATGAATCGGCCCTAACACATCCATGTGGACTGGCAGAGTACAGTTGAGTCTTACACAAACACACGCACACGCACACACATAGTGCCACAGCATATCCATGTGGCAGAGTAAACGGGCACTAATTCTCTTTCAGGAAGTTGCTCTTCCTGGTTTGTGCGCTGAAGCTCTGTACGTGTGACCAAATCACAAAATGCGAGCCAACCTGTTAACACTTTGATTGCTGGAAGATCTCAACAGGCCTATTTGGATGTTGCTGCCATTTAACATTGCACAAAGGCCTTGTTCGGGGGCCCACAGTAAAATGTTCTCTTATAGCGAGAATCACACGCCTACATCAAAAGAAAGCTGAACTTGTCCACTTCAATTAAAAAAATACATTTTGATTTTACCATGTTCCATTCTGGAGATATTGACCTTTTTGCAACACCTGCATTTGCCTGGATGGTTTAAAGTCAGAGACATTGACAGGCAGATATAAAATTGAACCCAATAAATATCCTATACATCCTATACACCGAATGAAAGCCCTGAATGTGTACTTTTACGAGGAAAACAGTAAACATTGATCCCATCTACAGTTAGACAGTAATTGGTTATTGAATGCAGCTTGTGCCCACCAGATAACTTCAGAGAAGACATGGACGTGAACTCCTCAATATTCACAAAATAAGGCCTATAGCGACATATAAATACTATATACCGTATGAAACAGAAGACTCTCTGCTTTCATAAGGAAAAAAATTGTACCGTAATAATAAAAAAATCACACCCCTGTGAAGTGAGCAGTGCAACTCTACTTCTCTACTTATTCACTACAGCTCGCTATATACGGACTGAGACAGAAAGTCATGTAAAGCTTTTATTTACAGTTTGGTCTGTAAACTTCTACTGTAATAATAAAAATCACACCCCTGTGAAGTGAGCGGTCAAACTCTGTTCTCTACAGCTCGCTATATACGGACTGAGGCAGAAAGTCATGTAAACCTTTTATTTACAGTTTGGTCTGTAAACTTCTACTGCAATAATAAAAATCACACCCCTGTGAAGTGAGCGGTGCAACTGTTCTCTACCATTGCACCGCGCAACTGTAGAGAACAGTTGCACCGCTCACTTCACAGGGGTGTGATTTTTATTATTACAGTAGAAGTTTACAGACCAAACTGTAAATAAAAGGTTTACATGACTTTCTGTCTCAGTCCGTATATAGCGAGCTGTAGAGAACAGAGTTTGACCGCTCACTTCACAGGGGTGTGATTTTTATTATTACAGTAGAAGTTTACAGACCAAACTGTAAATAAAAGCTTTACATGACTTTCTGTCTCAGTCCGTATATAGCGAGCTGTAGTGAATAAGTAGAGAAGTAGAGTTGCACTGCTCACTTCACAGGGGTGTGATTTTTTTATTATTACAGTACAATTTTTTTCCTTATGAAAGCAGAGAGTCTTCTGTTTCATACGGTATGTAGTATTTATATGTCGCTATAGGCCTTATTTTGTGAATATTGAGTTCGGGTCCATGTCTTCTCTGCAGTTATATCTGGTGGGCGCAATGTGCATCCACCCAGTATCCAATTTATGACAAACTGTACATGGGATCAATGTTTACTCTTTTCCTCGTAAAAGTACACATTCAGGGCTTTCATTCGATGTATAGGATGTATAGCATATTTATTGTGTTTATTGTTATATCTGCCTGTCAATGTCTGACTATAAACCTTCATAACTATGCTTTCTTTTTGATGATGATGATGATTGCCGCCTCGCCTAATCTATCTCACTGCTTTCATTGTTTTGATCGCAGTAACATTGGGGGGGGGGGGGGGGGGGTCATGGGCACATTGGGCAGCAAAAGTCTTGATCCGTACGGCTATAAAAAGTCCCATTCCACCGTTCGGTTCAGAACTATAGTATAACGGTGAGACGCGTTGTCATCAGCTGATTTTGTTTTTCAAGCTAGTGTAGGGGAACATGCCTGGGCATGCTAGCCTGGCACGGCCAGACTCATAGCGAGGGTTCACTGATGTTTCCTCCGGGGAAGAATCTTCAGTGAATCCCCGCTATGAGGCTGGCCAAGCCAGGCTATGGGCATGCAGCTTGGGGGCGATGGAGGGGGAAAAAAGCGTCACCCGGCTGTGATGTCGACGAGAAGGAAAAAATGACTTCCACAGATGACAACACCACGGTTTAGGTCGCGGAAAAGTTCGTTATACATTACACCCGGGTCGATTACGTCCCCGACGCGTTCATTGCGGTCTTATCACTACAATTATAATGAATAAAAAAGCGTTACAATCACACGTCTGAGCGATCTCCGATTATGACGGCTCTGCATGGCGATACGTGATCCACCAACGGAACACTGTCTTGTCGTGGCGGCCCCTCGATACTGTGGTTAGTTCGTAGTATTGTAGGCTCGGGGATCGTTTGGTCGCTACAGTATGAAGAAGGAAACATGCATCTGTCCATGTGTGTTGCAGACGTTGCATTGCAATGCCGATCTGGTGCATATGTGTTCAGGCAGCGTTCCGTTCAGCGTTCGTCATGTTTTTTCCGAGAGACAGAGGAGAGCATGTACCCCCTCGCAAGATCCTCCTCCTGGAGAAACAGGAGGGGAGGGGGGAATCAAATGTCCGAGGTGGAAAGCCTGGTGAGGCGAGGTTAGGTGAAATTTGATTCTTTTCAAACACAGACTAGATCGGCATGGGCGCAGCCATTACACTGGCTTCTCTACACGTAAAGCGGCCCGCCCTCCTGTTTTCAGGAGGGGAGGGTTTTTTTTTTTTTTTTGTTTTTTTTCTGATCACGTGAGCTGGACTAAGCAGCAATGATAGGGCGATGGTTCTTCATTGTCCGGGTGGGTAAAAAGATGAATGAAAGTATGCTATAAAAAAGTGATTGAAACGTATTGATACGTGATCCGCACCCGACGTTTGATTAATTGATAACGTATTGATACGCGATCCGCGTTGGGAGTGTTAATTTACAACAAACTATTGCTTGCCAGCCATTTTCATTTCATGTGAGCTCCGATATAAATCGTAGTTACTCTTTCCCATCTTGGTGGGGCAAATACATTATAAATAGCAGCGAAGAGGAGAACCAAAGGACATCTTTCACGTGTATTTCAACAGATAAACCACAAATACCGTACAACCAACCAGCTGTTGTTACACTGAAGCTCATTTATTGTTTGTTATTGTATTGTTTCTCCACAGCTCTCCATGCTACACCATCACATGACACCACAGGTAAGAGAGTGTGTGTGTGTGTGTGTGTGTGTGTGTGTGTGTGTGTGCGTGTGCGTGTGCGTGTGCGTGCGTGTGCGTGCGTGCGTGCGTGCGTGCGTGCGCGCGCACGCGTTTGGGTGTGCACATGTGTCTGTCTGTCTGTCTGTCTTTAGGGTTTGTGTATTTCTAAAAGTAGACCAACTGAAGTGTAATGTCTCACTTTATCCAGAGGTGGAGCCCTTCCTCATCTTAGCCAACGGGGACAACCTGATGAGGATCAGCTTTTACGGCTCCAGCTCCACAGAGCTCAAACAGGTGAAAACCATTGGACATAATTAACAACACATGTAATCCTATACAATATTCTACACACACTGCTTTTGACATGCTGGAATGTATTCCAGTCTGAGACTAACACAACTGCTGTGGTGTGACAGGACTTGAAGAATGCATGGTATCTGGACTATGACTATCAGCAGCAGAAGATCTACTGGATAGAGGTGACACAACAGACCCCCCGGCGCAGCATGATCAGTGTCATGAACATCAACGGCAGTGACGTCCAGGTCAGTGTGACAACGACAACTATGAGGATGAATGAAGGATACTTGTTGTATTTATAATAGTACTCAGAGTACTTATAATAGCCAGTTGGACAGTAACAAGTTACTTGTTGTATATTACTGTAATATTATTATTTAACCCAGCAATGAGTACTGTAAGGAATTATTTAACCAAAAACATAATAATATAGTAATATGTAAAAAATAGCACATTACATATTACTCAGAGTAAACAGTGTTGTTGGCTGCCTTTTGAAAACATTTAGTTTAAAAGGTCAAGAGAGATTTAACTGCTGTATTTTATCTACTGTACACAATGTGGAATATGCAGCAGAAAAAGATGAAAGACAATCTTTGTTTTATATTATTCAGTTTGACTCAGTTTGATTCAGTTTTAAAGGAGCTGGCTAAACAGATTGTTTTGTTGTACATTTTCTTTGCAGGAGGTCGGGGGTTAATATGTAATATAATATGTAATATATTACTCTTGATTCCAAGTAATACGTATTATAACATTAATGCTTTTTAAAGCAGTAATATGTAATTAGTAATATATATTGGCCAACACTGATAATTGAAAATCTCTAAGCTGTGTGGAACTGAGAACTCAACTGCTACAATTCCAAGTGCTTCTCAGGGTGGGATGTCTCCAGTTCAAATATGATTCATTTTGGGGGTCTCCAGTTCAAATATGATTCATTTTGGGGGTCTCCAGTTCAAATATGATTCATTTTTGGGGTCTCCATATCAAATATAATTCCAACTGAACAGTTTGAGAACCACTGAGTTAGTGTACACACGCACGCACGCACGCACACATGCACGCAAACGCACGCACGCACGCACGCACGCACGCACGCACGCACGCACGCACGCACACGCACACGCACACACACTAGTGTTGATTTTGACAGCAAATTTTGATTTTAGTTTAGTCATAATCACAATTTCAAAGACTATGACTAAACTAAAATCAAAAATTGCAGAATTTTACATTAATCATTAACATTTGACATTAATTAATTAAATAAGACCTTTCTACAAGTTTCTACAAATGACTTCTAAATCATGCTGAAAAATCTATTTTGCAGTGGTTCTCAAGTCAAGGACCCAAAGAATTATCTGTATTTGGCCGCGGACCCACCATCAGAAAATATGTTGTTCCAGGGACACCCCCAGAAGCAAATATTTGAGTTAAAATCGTTTGCTGTGAAAGCAAATACTGTATATTCAAAGATTTGTGCCACATTTTCACAATTAAAAAAAAAAATAGCAAGCTCGTACAAGAGTGCCGCGCTACGAGCTTGTAGATCTGCACTTTTTTTCAACAACTGGTTTAAAATAATGATATATTTTAGTCATCTGAAATGTGTTATTGTTTGTCTAGTTTTTGTTGAATAAAGATTTATTATTTATTATTATTATTGTCAACTAAATGTACAGATTGTTAATGCATTCAGTCTTAGTTTTACACACACACACACACACACACACACACACACACACACACACACACACACGTATCCCATGCAGCCCACACTTTGACAAGTTGCTCTAACTATCATAATGTAAGAATGAAGGCGTGGTGAGTATATTCAGAGTGCATGTATGGTTCATTGACAGGTCATTCACAACACGTCGACCATCACACCACGGGGCCTGGCTGTTGATTGGATAGGAGGAAACCTATACTGGACTGACTTTATACATGACACCATAGGGGTGTCCAAACTAAACGGGTCGTACCCAACAGTCCTGCTCAACACTGACCTGGCCATGCCATGGACCATAGCTGTGGATGTACGCTACGGGTAAGAACACTGTGGTGACATCATGAACCACACACTGAATTTATCAACCATCCTGTGAATAGGGCTGTCACGTTTACACTTTTAAGTTGATGATTTATTGTCACACAAATAATTGCTATTAACGATTTAATTGTGTTTTTGACATTGAACATTGAAACAATATGAATCAAATGTAATTTCAGATTGCCTTGAAGGCTTCGTAATCAAAATTTGCACAGGACAGATTATGACAATAAATATGCAAAGACATATACTGACTGATATTTAATAGTATATACTTTCAAAAAGAAAGTTAAATTAATACAGATACATTTAAACACACACACACACACACACACACACGCACGCACGCACGCACGCACGCACGCACGCACACCTGACCCTGACACAGTGTCTCCCTGACAGATACTTGTACTGGTCAGACATAAGTGACAACAACCCCCACATAGGGAGGATGGGGATGGACGGCACCAACAGGACAGTCATCGTGAAGGAGAAGATCTCCAAGCCCTGGGGCCTGACGTTGGACTACATCAATGATCACATATACTGGACCAACGATGAGAAATACATTGAGTTTGCCAACCTGGATGGAACCAACAGACAGACAGGTGCACACACACACACACACACACACACACACACACACACACACACACACACACACACACACACACACACACACATTGTTCACTTTGTTATACTCTAATGTATGTTAAATCAGTATTTGTAGTACTTTATTCATGCATGCATGTATTACAGTCTGACTCTTTTTATTTGGGGTTCTGTGTGTCTAGTTGTGAGTCAGGACAACATCTGGACTATTACTGTGTTTGAGGATCACATCTACTGGATAGACGAGACGAACAGCTCCATCTACAGAGCCAACAAGACTCATGGTACCAACAAGACCACAATCATCAGCAAGCTGAACAGTCCATCGGACATCCACATCTACCACCCCTCTAGACAACCTGAGGGTCTGTACCACCTGCTGTAACACTCTCATTATTACTCTTCATTATGTTTCATGACTTTTATTTCTTCTGTATTGTTGAATTAATTGATATGTTTTGAAAAGTGTTGTATAAACAACCTGGTGTTGAATACAGGTGTATAAAGCACTGTTTTAACATATAGGTGTGTGTTCTCATATTCCTTACATGTGTTGCATGTTTTCTCCACCCTGCAGTGTCTGGTCATCCATGTCAGACCAACAATGGAGGCTGCAGTCACCTGTGTCTGCTATCACCTGGAGGAGGCTACAAGTGTTCCTGTCCCACCGACTCCTACTTGTCAGATGACGACAAGCAGTGCATGTCCAACTGCACTGCCAGCCAGGTGATTCACCTCAGCTTCACTTGTGTTACTCTGTATGACTTTATCCATTAAAGGAGAATTCCGCATGCTGAAAGGCTTTCTTATACCTTTATTTGTAGTTGTTACGTCCCCACCAAAGAGGTCCAGGTGTTATTTTGTGCAAAAGCGCATTATTGGCTATTTCCCCTACCATAAGCCCTCAATGAATTGCATTGAATTGCATTGAATTGAATGGGGTTATGGGGTGTTGTGCTAATTCGCTTATTTCCATCATTTCCATCGCTCAAAAATCAACTTGACTACTTATTTCGATGGAAATAAGCGAATTAGCACAAAACCTCAACCCCCATTGAGGGCTTATGGTAGGGGAAATAATGCACTTTTGCACAAAATAACACCTGGACCTCTTTGGTGGGGACGTAACAACTACAAATAAAGCTAAGAAAGCCTTCTAGTATGGAATTCTCCTTTAAGGACGGGAACCCCTTTTGGTGTTTTAAGCATTATGTTATACTTTAGCTATTGACAAATAGCAGATCTACAAGCTCGTAGCGCGGCACAGTGCTGCACTATGAGCTTGTAGATCTGCTATTTGTCAAATATTGTGAAAATGTGGCACACATTTTTGAATGTATATTCTTTCAGGGCGAACGTTTTTAACTCGTATCTTTGCAGGGATGGTCCCTGGAACAACATATTTTCAGATGGGGGTCGGCGGCCAATTGCATATAATTGTTGGGTTCTTTGACATGAAATAGTTTGAGAATCACTGACATAGAAACATTTTTTTTATAGACAACTGTCATGATTTAGAAGACATTCTGTAGAATCTGGTCCTCAGTCCTAAATGGGTTACATGTCTTTGATACATTACTGATTATTATGGACCTGAACCTCTGTCTCCCCCTTCAGTTTGTTTGTCAGAAAGACACGTGCATTCCATTGTCGTGGAGATGTGACTGTGAGGACGAACACGCTGACTGCCGTGAGTAGAGACTGAACCATTACCTCAGTAGTCATGCTTTATTATCACTGTTTATGTATTCTAAAAACACTGATAAATGCTTTATCACAATAATAATAACACAGTATGAATGCATTATAATCTGCTTATAATGCAGTATTATTAAAGCTATAGTAAGCTAAAGCTTACTAAAGCTAAAGTACAATAATCACAACATAAA
This sequence comes from Electrona antarctica, assembly GCF_951216825.1. Classification (NCBI taxonomy): domain Eukaryota; kingdom Metazoa; phylum Chordata; class Actinopteri; order Myctophiformes; family Myctophidae; genus Electrona; species Electrona antarctica. The sequence goes on along the minus strand of NC_136797.1, from coordinate 45,390,034 downwards.
TCATTTTATATTGACTGTTAAGGTGAACTTTTATGATGGTGAATGGTGCATTTATATAGCGCCTTTATTGAAAGTGCTTAACAATGTGCGTTACACATTCACCCATCCACACACTGATAGCAGAGGAAACCATGCAACTTGGGAGCAGTTCGGCGGTATTATGCTATTCCGACGCAGTAAAGAAATAAGCAATGAATAAAGTATTCAATCAATCAAAGAAGACTACAGTGAGGTCAACACAGTGAATGTTTCAGTGTGAAATTAAAGCATACATTTAAAAAGTAGCATAAGTGGGTGTAGCTTTTATTTATTTACCTGACACCTGCAGGATCACTCATGCTGTGTCCATGGTAACGATAGGTCTGCAGTTCCATGACGACAGGGCCCTGAAAATGACACACATATTATCATCACTGATCATTTTAGATGACATTCATCGTGTCTCCCAGGCAGTGTTGATTTCGTCGACTAATACTAACTAAAAATGTTCGTCGACTAGCTTTTTCCACTGACGAAAACTACATGGAAACTAAATGAAAACTAAGCTACGATGACTAAATATATTGACAATTTCGTCAACAAATAAAAACTAGACTAAAATGCTAGGAAGGGACTAGTGGACAAGAGATCCACTATAAGTCATTTTAAAATTAGTTGCATGCTGAAAATAGCCGATCTACAAGCTAACAATGCGTCGCGCTGCGACACGTTGTGGGCTTGTAGATCAGCTATTTTTGTGTTCAGTGTCTTGCTCAAGGACACTTGGACAATAACACAGGGAAGAGCCCGGGATCGAACCGGGAACCTTCCTATTCCTCCTGGGCCAGTGCTGTCCTGCTAATACTGAACACACCTGTTTATTTTACTGCTGTCCTGCTAATGACTATACTGAACACACCTGTTTATTTTACTGCTGCCCTGCTAATGACTATACTGAACACACCTGTTTATTTTACTGCTGTCCTGCTAATGACTATACTGAACACACCTGTTTATTTTACTGCTGCCCTGCTAATGACTATACTGAACAGTGAACACACCTGTTTATTTTACTGCTGTCCTGCTAATGACTATACTGAACACACCTGTTCATTTAACTGCTGCTAATGCCCTCACAGTACATACCTGTACAGACAGACATACACGTTATATCCATCCATCTTCAATAACACTTCCAACAGAGATTTCCAGACTTCATTTCCAGTGTATCGTTAGAGTGAAACTAATTTATTCATTTTTTTCCCCTCAGCTCTCCAACTAAAACCAACTCACAACTCAACAGGTGAACACAATTGAAACTGATTTTTATATTGTATTGTCCAAGGTATTGTAATGAATGTAATCCGTTTTTACTGCTTATTACTCTGTGCAGAGTCCGAAGATGTCAGGTTGGTGGGAGGAACCAGTAGCTGTACTGGTATACTGGAGATGAAACACCAGGGAGAGTGGAGACCGGTGTTGGCTTGGTTTGACTGGAACAGGATGTCATCATCTGTAGTGTGTAGACAGTTGGATTGTGGATCTGCTCTTTCAACAGAATTTGCTTCTAGTTCTACACGTCAACCAGGATGGGTGATTCCATCTTCCTGTGTTGGCTCTGAGTCTTCACTGATGGAGTGTGGACCAGTAAAGTCGTATAATTCCACTCTTACACTGAAGCTCAACTGTTCAGGTAAAAGCAGTAAACAGTATATGCATCAACAATGTAAAAGTTGTGTTATCATCAACATGCTATTTCAAATATGCCTTTCCTTTTCATGTGAAGTCCACAATTAAATAATACAGAGCAATTTACATGTGTGATCGGAATACACTAAGTAAGCATGAATTGTAGTCGACAAACAAGTTAAAGAATCACACAAGTAGAAACAAGTGTAGAGGGAACCCTGTAGTGCCTAAAAGATACTAGGACACATTTCACTGCTTGTACTTGTATACGTTAGTTCCAGCGGAACCTTCAAAATAAGGGTTTCACTGAAAAACGCTGGCAGTTAGGGAAGAATGAATGAATACCTGACAAGGGATGTGTTAAAGCAGGCGGAGCGAGACTGTTTCGCTTCCGGTTCACTGCCTTTACATCGGTTACCTAGCAACAGAGACCTATAAGTGGCCGTCGGCCGTACAGCACAGAGACGAAGTTGAATGCAATATAAAACTAAACAGTTACAAAACTTGTCTAGTGATGTAAACACAAAAATAAAACCACTCATGATGTCATGTGGCAGCCAAATGGACTGTTTGTACAATGTTTGTTTCAGGATGCGAAGCGCCCCATCACTTCACACAAGTGTGATTTAAAAAGGTCACACCCGTGTGAAGTAAGGGGCGCTCTTATCATCTTACAACATCAATTACAACATAATGTTTGTTTAACATAACCACCCCCCCCCCCTCTCTCTCTCTCTCTCTCTCTCTCCATCTCTCCAGAGTCTGTGAGGTTGGTGGATGGTCCTAGTGTGTGTTCAGGCAGAGTGGAGGTGAAGTCTAATGAGTCGTGGGCCTCAGTGTGTGAAGGTGACTTTAACCAGCAGGATGCAGAGGTGGTCTGTAGGGAGCTTGGTTGCGGAGCTGCTTCGGCCCTCAAGGGGGCGCTCTATGGAGAAGTGAACACTCCAATATGGACCAAAGAGTTCCAGTGTGAAGGCACTGAGTCTGCTCTCCTGGACTGTAGAGCCTCAAACTCAACCAGAAACACCTGTTTGCCTGACAAGACCGTTGGACTCACCTGCTCAGGTAAAGACAAGCTACACCCTGCAATAATTTTTGAGGGGTGCTAGCTATAGGATAGTAGTATAGGCTAGTATAGTTCTGTGTCTGTGTGTGCCACATAATTGAGGCTAAAAGTGAGGACAGAAAAGTGAGGACACCAATTGTGCTTGGCCGGAATGTGATGATGTATGATAAGAGCCCCCCTCACTTCACACAAGTGTGATCTTTCATGTTTATTATAAAGTGATACTGTTTAAATGTTTACTCACCTGTCTCTTTACAGTGGTTGATGATGTAAGGTTGGTGGGAGGAACCAGTACCTGTTCTGGTATACTGGAAATAAAACACCAGGGAGAGTGGAGATCAGTGGACGGTGGGTTTCACTGGAACCTGCAGTCCTCATCTGTAGTGTGCAGACAATTGGACTGCGGCTCTGCCGTTTCAACAGAAAGGACTTCTGGTTTCACACAACAACCTATATGGAGGATTACACCTTACTGTGTTGGGTCTGAGTCTTCACTGAGCGTCTGTGTCATAATGGAGAATCATGTCACACGGAAAGGTTTGATTACAGGCAAACCCACTGTGAACTGTTCAGGTAACACAATGACAGCAGTCCTTACAGTCTCTCATTTCATCTCTGTGCGTGTATGTATGTGCACTTGCGTGCGTGTGTGCGTAAGTGTCTTCGTGCTTGTGTGTGCATGTGTGTTTATGCGTGTGTGTGCATGCTTATGAGTGCAGTGACTAGAAAAGGCCTTTAGTCTCATGAGCTACTGGGAAAGATCTCGTGATGATGATGATTAGTTATTTGTGTTTTGATTTATTGATTATATATTTCCATATGAATTACTTTATTGTTTAGGGTTTCAGTAAAACAACGTTGACTTTCCTCTGATGTGATTAGATTCAATTTGCATCCATAATGCATTCATACATTCTCTTGTAGATCACTAACATCATTGTATAATCACTCTCTCTCTCTCTCTCTCTCTCTCTCTCTCTCCAGAGTCTGTGAGGTTGGTGGATGGTCCTAGTGTGTGTTCAGGCAGAGTGGAGGTGAAGTCTAATGAGTCATGGGCCTCAGTGTGTGAAGGTGACTTTGACCAGCAGGATGCAGAGGTGGTCTGTAGGGAGCTTGGTTGCGGAGCTTCTTCGGCCCTCAAGGGGGCGCTCTATGGAGAAGTCAAGGCTCCAATGTGGGCCAAAGAGTTCCAGTGTGAAGGCACTGAGTCAGCTCTCCGGAACTGTGGAGCCTCAAACTCATCCAGAAACACCTCCTCATCGGACAAGTCTGTTGAACTAACCTGCTCAGGTAAAAGACACCTTTTAATTTGGATAATCATTTTATAATGAGAGTAATGACATGTTTTTTTCCCCTTGCATGTTAATCCCACCCCCCCACTTGATAGTGGGTGCAGCAGATTAACTCAACAACGGCACCGCTCACTTCACACTGGGGTGTGATTTTATTTTTGATGCCCAGCTTTGTGGATCTGTGTGAACACAAACATTGGCTGATGATTGGCTGATCACCCCATAGTGATGATTGGCTGAGCAAAGTACATATTGAAGATACAAGTGAGGGCAGACGCCAAAAGTGATTGGCCAGAATTACATTTGTGATGATTTGATTGGCTAAGCACAGAATGTGATGTGTGATGGTGCATGATGATAAGAGCACCCTTTCGTGTGAAGTGAGGACGCCACAAGTGATTAGCCTTGAGGATTAGCCTTGAGGACTTGAGATAAAAAGGACTTCAGGACAGAAAAGTTAAGATAGAAATTGTGAATGGCCAGAATGAGATGATGTATGAAGATAAGAGTGCCCCTCACTTCACATGGTTGTGATTTATTTATTTATTTAATTTTTGTATTTGTTTGTTTGTTTATTGCGTTTACTCTCTTGTCTCTACAGAGTCTGATGATGTCAGGTTGGTGAGAGGAACCAGTAACTGTGCTGGTATACTGGAGATGAAACACCAGAGAGAGTGGAGACCAGTGGACGGTTGGTCTGACTGGAACCTGCAGTCCTCATCTGTAGTGTGTCGACACCTTGGCTGTGGCTCTGCCATTTCAACAGAGAGGAGTTCTGGTGTTACACATCAACCTGCATGGAGGATAACACCTCACTGTGTTGGGTCTTCTCTGAGTGACTGTGGAAATAAGATGTCTTCCCACTCCTTGTACGTACTGGAGGTGAACTGTTCAGGTAACAAACTACTACTTCAACGACAGTAATGTCTGACAAAGCCACGGGAAACACTGGCCCTGATCAATTATTAAACCATTCGGAGCCATTATTTACCGTTTGTGAAAATAACATGTGTGGAATGTTCTGATGGGGCATTATGCCTTACTATACTATTATGCTACAGTATGTAACATTCATCTTGCATATAATGTCTCTGGGCTTGTTATTGCTTTCATTTTTCTTGTTTTATTATGCCTTTATCGTCAGTGACTTGAAATGTCTCTCTCTCTCTCTCTCTCTCTCTCTCTCTCCAGAGTCTGTGAGGTTGGTGAATGGTCCTAGTTTGTGTTCAGGCAGAGTGGAGGTGAAGTCTAATGAGTCTTGGGTCTCAGTGTGTGAAGGTGACTTTGACCAGCAGGATGCAGAGGTGGTCTGTAGGCAGCTAGGATGTGGGCCTCCTTCAGTCCTCCAGGGGGCGCTCTATGGAGAAGCCAATGTTTCAATGTGGACCAAAGAGTTCCAGTGTAAAGGCAACGAGTCTGTTCTCCTGGACTGTGGAACTTCAGACTCAACTAGAAACACAAGCTCACCTTACAAGTCTGTTGGACTCACCTGCTCAGGTAAAAGACAGGCTAAATATTTGGTTTGGAACTTTGGATTATTATTTCATGAATAAATAAATATGAATCTTTACTGTTTACTCTCTGGTCTCTGTACAGAGTCTGACAATGTCAGGTTGGTGAGGGGAACCAGTAAGTGTATTGGAATACTGGAGATGAAACACCAGGGAGAGTGGAGACCAGTGGATGGTCGGTCTGACTGGAACCTGAAGTCATCATCTGTAGTGTGTCGACAGCTGGAGTGTGGCTCTGCTGTATCAAGAGAAAGGACTTCTGCTTCTACACATGAACCTGTATGGTGGATTTCAGCTTCCTGTGTTGGGTCTGAGTCTTCACTGAGGGAGTGTGGAACAAAGAAGTCTGGCAATTCCACTGCCAGACTGGAGATTATCTGTTCAGGTAAAACAATGACTTCAACAATGACACATTTACATTATCTCATCTATCTGTCAGTACAATATCTTATAATTAAACTGGTCATACAGTCAAATCTACTGTATTGAGGCGGCGGTGGCTCAGGGGTAGTTTCTGGATGGTAACCGCAAGGTTGCCTGTTCGAACCCCGGCTCCCCCAGAGTTGGTGTCGAAGTGTCCTTGAGCAAGACACTGAACCCCTAATTGCTCCCGATGTGCTGGCTAGTGCCTTGCATGGTTTCTGCCGCCATCGGTATATGAATGGGTGTATGAATGTGTGTGTGAATGGGTGAATTGATGCACAATCTATGTAAAGCGCCTTGGATAAAGGCGCTATATAAATGCACCATTTACCATTTATTACCAATTTCAGCCAATCGCCTCTGTCTTGTTCCAGATCTGCTGTTTAAGCCTATCATCACCTTTGTAAGCTCCATTTCTGAAAGCCAGCAGCAGGAGCTGCATGTGATCAGCTGCTCCACCAACACAACATCACTGGATACAACACAAGACACAACACCACTGGATACAACACAACACACACCACTGGATACAACACAACACACACCACTGGATACAACACAACACACACCTCTGGATATGACACAACACACATCTCTGGATACGACACAACACACATCACTGGCTACGACACAACACACATCACTGGCTACAACACAACACACATCTCTGGATACGACACAACACACATCTCTGGATACGACACAACACACATCTCTGGATACGACACAACACACAACACTGGATACGACACAACACACATCACTGGATACGACACAACACACATCACTGGATACAACACAAGACACAACACCACTGGATACAACACAACACACAACACCACTGGATACAACACAACACACATCACTGGATACGACACAACACACATCACTGGATACAGCACAACTCACAACATCAGTGCAAACCTTAGTACACTCCATTTCTGGAAGCCAGCAGCAGGTGGTGGAGGGTTTCAGCTTCAGTATCAGATGCTCCATCCTGCCACAGTACCCAGGAGGCTTCTTCTACCTCACCTTCACTGGATCCAACACCACGCGCAACTACACCCAGTCAGCTGTCAATCACTCTGTATCCAACACAACACACAACATCACTGCATCCAACACAACATCACTGGATACAACACAACACACAACGCCACTGGATACAACACGACACACAACACCACTAGATACAACACAACAGACAACACCACTGTATTCAACACAACAGACATCTCTGGATACAACACAACACACAACGCCACTAGATACAACACAACAGACAACACCACTGTATTCAACACAACAGACATCTCTGGATACAACACAACACACAACGCCACTAAATACAACACAACACACAACACCACTAGACATAACACAACACACAGCATCACTGGACACAACACAACAAACAACATCTCTGGATGCAACACAACACACAGCGTCACTGAATGCAACACACAACATCTCTGGATGCAGCGGAACTCAGAACCATACCCAGACAGCTGTCAATCACTCTGCCACATTCCTGTTTCCTGCAGCAAACCACACCCACCAGGGAAGTTACATCTGTGTTTATCACATCCACGTTTTCTCTCACAACTTCTCCTCTAAGAGCGAGGTCCTCTCTATCACTGTCACAGGTAACACGAAATGTGGTCTTTTCAAGTCACAATTTGAAACTCAAGCAAGCAATCTTTACGCTGTTCTTTTGCATGATGTTTGATGTTCTAACATATTTAACATATTTCCCTCACAGCTTCTCATCTGACATCTAATGTTCTCACATGTACAGTCATGGTGCTGCTGCTCTCGATCCTGATAATTGCTGTCCTCTATCGTCTCTGGAAGGTAATCATACTTCTTTATTCAACATAACACTGCAATGTAAATGTCAGACGTTTTTAATTTAAGAGAGCCGGTTTATTAAAGCCGGGCACTGCTGTGTTTCTCCAGGTCATCAGAAGGCGGCGTGCGGGAGCGCAGGACATTGGCGTGGTTTATTATAATGTAAGACGGGAGAGCGTAGAGATAGTTTATTATAACGAATTTGCTCGTTCCGACGTTGAAGCCGGACTGAGTGAAGAGGCAGAATACCACCAGTATGATGATGTGGGTGTACGAGGAGGTGCTGACGCTGCACCCGGTGAGGAGACAGAATACCACCAGTATGATGATGTGGGTGTACGAGGAGGTGCCGAAGCTGCACCCTGTGAGGAGACAGAATACCACCAGTATGATGATGTGGGTGTACGAGGAGGTGCCGAAGCTGCACCCAGTGAGGAGACAGAATACCACCAGTATGATGATGTGGGTGTACGAGGAGGTGCCGAAGCTGCACCCAGTGAGGAGACAGAATACCACCAGTATGATGATGTGGGTGTAGGAGGAGGTGCCGAAGCTGCACCCTGTGAGGAGACAGAATACCACCAGTATGATGATGTGGGTGTACGAGGAGGTGCCGAAGCTGCACCCAGTGAGGAGACGGAATACCACCAGTATGATGATGTGGGCGTACGAGGAGGTGCTGATGGGGCAGTAAGAGGCAGGAGACCTCCTGTGTACGAGGTGGATCTCTAAAGGGTTTCGAGAGAGCACCACAGTAAAGGTCACAGATACAGGGCACAGAATAAAGTATATACATAATACAATCTGAATCATCCCGCCTGGTGCAGAACAGGAGACACCATCATTAATATTAAAGTATACCTAGATGTATAATCCCTTCCAGTGACATCATTGTTTGATTTTTTTGATTATAAATATATATTTATAAATATGTATTTTTTTTATTTGATTTTTGTCATTGTGAGAACGATGGCTTCCATTATATCATGGTAACTTTTAGGGAATAGAAAGCCTGCAGTTTCTATTAGCTTGGATTCCCCATCAATTGTCACTGGTGGACGGGTTTCTGAACTGCCCACAGCCCTCCTATGAGACACATACTGGTTTCTGAACTGCCCACAGCCCTCCTATGAGACACAGACTGGTTTCTGAACTGCCCACAGCCCTCCTATGAGACACAGACCAAGTAGGGAAAATAATTGACCCCCTCCCTCAAAATAATTATGCAGCTCACCTGCATCTTTTAAAACAGGCCTAAAAATCCACCTTTCAGCAGGCCGGAGGGACAGGAAAGGATCACTTCTCCCTTAAACACTCCACTCTGTACATATATGTTTTATTTTTGTTTCTGATTATATTGAATTTTGTTGTTATTTTTCATGTCATGTCTATGAATTGATAGGGCCTGAAATCTAAACAAAACCGCAAAGGACTTTTGTTTTGATGCTATCCCTTTGAGACTGGGCCCTAGTCTTGCGCCACCTATTTACTATTTTGAAAATCATTTTAAAATAGTTCAACTAGCCAATCTACATCTACACGTTGTGAGCTTGTAGATCAACTATTTGAACTATTTTAAAAGGTTTTTTAAAATAAAGTTTAGGGATAAGGGTTAAGGGGTGGTACAAGATATAGCCCCACCATGAGTCTTTACGTAAAAGTACGTGAACATCTCAAATGCAGTCCCTGTCCCACCCACCAATCGGCAGCCATGTTTTCTAAAGCACAGCAATGGACCTGAATGCCTCTTAATGAACTGTAAAGTTCACTGTTCACTTGCAGCAGTGTTGAACGCTGTACTGTAACTGTATGATTTACATGTTATCAATGAAAGAAAAACCTGCAAGAAAAGTTGCAGGTTTAAAACACAATAAGGCGGGTAACAGGAAAAACCCTTCTCTTGACCCAAGTTGACCGTGTTATTATTTATTATAATGTTTTATGTTGCTCACTGCTTTTTCAACAGTCTGTTCTAGGTGTGCAAATGTTTTTATGCAACTAAAGCTTCATGTTAAAATTTAAAATGTGTTTTTCTTTTTTTTTACATGTTTGATATGTAGGTGTGCGAATGTTTTTAACTATTATGTTAATATTAAAATTCAATAAAGTTGAAACTCCTTGAGTAAAATTAAGTGTTCCATCTCGTAACTGTGTTGTGTGTGAAGTACAGGAAGTTGTCACCGGTTACCATGAACACAAACCAAGGATTCGTCCGAAATCAGTGGCTGCGTCCGAATTCATAGTCCCTACTCCCTACTCCCCAGTGATGATATCGGACAGTAGGCTACTCGTGAACTCGATACTGCCACCATCTGACACAGTCAGGTTATTCCCTCCCCAATGATTGTGGATTGCAAATTATTCTAAACACATAATGATGGCGCTTTTATGCATTTGTCGCAATTCTAAAAAAGAATGTTATTTAAATAGATATATTTTTTGTATTCATGGATGAATGAAGGAATGAATAAATGAATAGGTTAATGACAATATGTTTGCAGGCATTTAGGCCTATGTTCGTGTTATGGTTATTCTCTTTACATAACATAACTGATTCCTCTCCTCTCCCACCGCACCATATTATCCAGCAATATGAAAACAGTGCACCACCTTGACAATATTCTTTTGACAATGAAAACATCATGACATATCATTGAATAGCATTTATAACCACATGAACCCCCGCTATATGCCTCTTCTGGCCGGTACCAGGTCACCTCGCCCCTTTTCCAACTCGCCCCGGCGAAAAGTGAAGACGGCTCGCCCCGAGCCGTGGAGAGCCCGCCCCCAAAGCGCGGATATGGCGTGCAACTACATGTAAACTGTCTGGTAACGGAACTTGTTGCGGCGTCTCGCATCGTAGACGAGTGCCGATGAGCGATGAAATGGACTGGATAAATAACAGCGTTGCTATATTATTATAGTCACAGGTCACATAATAATAATAATAATAGGACTTTCCAGCACCAATTCTTACAAGGAACGCAGGTGTGTATAGTTAATATATAATGTGAACGAACAACTGGACTGACAGAACAATGTCGGAATGTTGAGAGTTGGAAGTAAGCACTCGAGGAATGAAGAGAAACAAAAAAAGACATCCAATGGCCTTTTGGTAAGACTTTTTGAAAGCAGTTTGGGGCCACTGGGGTTTGTTTGTTTGTTTGTTTGCACCACACCACACCGCACAGCACTGGGAGGAAGAGGGACATGATGATGGTTCACTCTTCCAGGGTTCTGAAGGCGTTCTGCATGTCCTCCAACAGCTGGGCGTAGTCTGCTTTGATCTTGGCCTCGCCGTCCTTCACCGGGTCCTGAAGCAGACCAATAATAATAACACGTTAGTTAAAAGATACATTTTAGATTCGTGGAACAGAACTTGAACAATGGCACTTTTAGTCATAGTCTCCTTGAATAGTTTTCATTTCGTTTGAGTCACATTTTGGTCACCTGGAATGTCTTAGTGTTAGTCGACTAAATCTACAGTTGATTTAGTCAACTAAAATGTATTTTGGCGGGCCTTGATGCCGTCGTAATGACTGTTTTTACACTTGCTGAAAATAGCCCATCTACAAGCTCACAACGCGTCGCAGCACGACACGTTGTGAGCTTGTAGATCTGCTATTTTCAGCATGCAACCAAGTGTAAAATGACTTATACTGGATCTCTAGTCCCTTCCTAACATTTAGTCTAGTTTTAATTTGTTGACAACATCGACAGTATATTTAGTCATAGTTTTCATTTAGTTTTCGTCAGTGAAAAAAGGTAGTCGACGGACATTTTTCGTCATAGTTTTAGTCGACGAAAACAACACTGGAACAACGCACAAGATTTACTTCATGTTAATACAGAGTGATAGTTGCCGACACGTTTAGAATCGATTGTCTTCATTGATCAAGTCAACCACAAGCCCGAGAAAATCAAACATCGGGATATTTGCTGGCGGGAACGTTGGCCAAGTCTGTTAGTCACTTTCAATCTGGAATCCCTAAATTTGGGTATGTCCTTATAGGCAAAAAAAAGTCTGAAAAAGACAAGCTCACGATGCGCTGCATTTCATCATATGACATGCATCATTCGTTGTCTTCCCTCTCCTCCGAACACGGGCCGATTGTGTTTGTGGAGAACTAGCTTGACAAAGCAGGATGCGCCACAGTGGAATCGAACCCACACAACCTCCACGGTGGTGGTGGGCAGGCACTTCACCGCTGCACCAACCCTGTGAGTGCCTCACCTAGGGCTGTCACCATTACAAGTTTAAGCTGACGATGAATTGTCACAAATAATTGCAATTAACGATTTAATTGTGTTTTTTTTTTGCATTGGAACGTTACAATGTGTATCGGATAGCCTTTTGGGCTTCATAATCACAAATTGCACAGGGCAGATATGACAAATAACATAAATATACAGGGGGAAAAAACACATTTAATAGATTTGTCTTTCCAAAAATATTACAAAACACGTAAACTACAAGCTTGTAAATGTAGATCAACTATTTTCTCTATTTTTGAAAAATGAAAATGAAAATTTGTGACTGGAAGAATTTGAAAAAAAGATGTATGGACATTTTGACGATGATTTGGCGCTTCTATAATCATTGTGCCGGTCCCCAACCATACCGTACCTTGAACTTCATGGCGCTGATCTTGTAGAGGATCTCTCCCATGTGCTCTCGGATCATGGACCAGGTGATCTTCTGGTCGCTCTGCGCCGTGCTCTCCACGGCGTGGCGCGCCATGTCGTAGAACGCGATCATGTTGGACAGGATGCCCACCGTCTTGTAGAACGGACAGAACCTGTGTGGTGCAGGGAAAGAAGTCCCGTTATGAAATATCTAGTCTCACGTAGCCAGACAATTATTCCACAAAGTCCGAATGCTATATAGAGTCTGGAACTATAGCAACCCATGAGCTGAGTAAGGAAGCTGCCATTTCCGTTCACGGAAATATATTTTAAAATATCTTTACATTTTCTTTTTGCATTTTCTTTTCTGCTAAGCAACAAGCTATACATGCTTAGGTGTTTTCTATTTATATTGGGATAAATCTGCGCGACTGTAAAGACGAAACGGAAGTGGGGAGGAGGCTCCACTTCCGCTTTATCGCTTAGGCATGACAGCTCTTCCGTTGGTCCAGACTGTATGATGAAGCTTTTGGAAATTGCGAGAGTCAACAGTCTGTGACATATCTGACACTAATACAATTGTATGGAAGACGCTTCTAAAACATGCAGCATTGGTAGTTGACCACTTCAAATGCTCCAATCTTAAAATAATAACAGACAAATAGCCGATCCACAGCTGCAGATCAGCTATTTCAGTTGTGCAACGTCACATTCTGCTTCCACAGAAGACATGGCTGCCGGCTTCTATATGGAATCCCAAAAGAGTGACCGAGAAGTTGAGAACTTTAACAGTATTACTGCGTAACCCGCGTTCCCTGCTATTTAATCCAATATTCTACGCTGCCGAGGTTGTTATGATCAGAAGAACCAGCGGCCATGACAATGCGAAACGAAGCCACCCTGCACAGCATGTTGTAGTCTAAACAAACGGCCCGTTCACATGCATTGGGCTCAATTTCCCAGAAGCCCTAGCAGCCCAGAGGATGACTTGATTCCCAGGTTTCGTCGTCATAACGCGACGGGTCCGGGACAAATCCGCTATTTCTTTAAAATGATTTAAAAAAACGGCGAATTAAACACATTAACCCATTTTGGGCGGGAACCCCTTTTGGTGTTAGCATTATGTTATGCTTTAGCTATTGAAAAATAGCAGATCTACAAGCTCGTAGCGCGCCACCGAGTGGCGCGCTACGAGCTTGTAGGTCTGCGATTTTTTAAACATCGAAGAACGACTGACATAGAAACATAGCTCTTTCAGAAAACTGTCAGGATGTAGAAGACCTTTTTAGAATCTGATCTCAGGTCAAAATGGGTTAATCCACGAGAAAGAAGTAAAATACTATTGTGTCATCATCACTGTCAACTGTCAAGCCTGGTAGTCATCTGGACAAGGAATAAAAATAAAAAAAAAGGTACACTACACATCAGTGTTTCTTTTTGGGGTTTTTTACCTGTCGTAGGGGGTGTAACCGTTCTGTTGCAGAAAGTCGTCCTTCAGCAGCTTGGCGACCTCTAGCGTGATCTTGTCCGACTCAGCCAGAGATGCCTGTTATACGACTACAACGGGATGAGGAGACATTAGTGGATGTTTTACAGCTTGAGTTTAAAATAATAGTTAATGTGGTTAAAAGCTAAAAAGGTGACACAGATAAGTTCCAGGTCTTAAATGTTGGTTAACTGGTTCAGACCGTACGACGTGTGGGCACGTCATCGGCCATCCAGCCGACGGATCCAGAGGACACGTCCTAGCGCATTTTCGATGATATCAAACGAGAGAAGAATATTCTGCATTTTTCTCTTTTTTTCTTTTGAGTTGGACTCCAAGGCCACCATACTTTTGGCTCTTCGTTCATCTGCGGTCCCGTTCACTTCCTACTTTACCGCGGCAGAAAGAATGGCTCGTCTCTCCTAATCTAAGGAGCTCTCCGTGGTTTTGATCAGATGGATTTACTAAGCTCTTAATTTCTGACTTCTCACCTGCCTCTCGTTCAAAATATGAACACGAGCGATAATATTGAAACGAAAGAAAGGTAAGCAAGAAAAAATATGTCTCCGGTTTGAACGGAACAAAACTCATAGAGCTTGTAGGTCTGCTATTTTTGAAAAATCGAAGAACGACTGACATAGAAACATAGCTTTTTCTGAAAACTGTCAGGATGTAGAAGACATTTTTAGATCTCAGGTCAAAATGGGTTAATGTGGTTAAAAGCTAAAAGGTGACACAGATGCGTTCCAGGTCTAAATGGGTTAAATGTTGGGTTAAACGTTGGTCATTCCGTCGTCTCCTCACCTTGCCGACCAGCTGTACGATCTCGGCCAGGTCCTCCTCCTGCAGGATCTCCTTGGCCTTGGTGCGCAGCGGCACGCACTCTGGGAAGTGCTTGTCGTAGTACTCGTCCAGAGCGAGAGTGTACTTGCTGTAGCTGATCAGCCAGTTGACCGAGGGGAAGTGCTTCCTCTGGGCCAGCTTCTTGTCCAGACCCCAGAACACCTGCACAAGAAGAGAGAAACACACAAACGAGAATGCTAGTGTGAAACTATAGGCCTGAACCTCAATTAGTCCGACACTACCAATCTCTAATTTGATGTTTTTCGATTTAGAGATTGGCCTAATTGGTTATATTAATTAACAAATAGTTTGATTTTGTTTTAAAAGGATATATATATATATATATATATATATATATATATATATATATTGTGAGGTTTCGGATGTAAATCAAACACAGGGCTCAGGTTAACCAGGGTCTGGACTTCTCTAGTCACGGATTTTATTTTCTCAGGGTTTCTCACAGGGGGAAATAAACAGTGTGAGGCAATGTTCAGGGGGGTGAAGCTCTGTGCCTCTGGAGTCCGGTCTGTAGGGTGAGAGGGCACAGAGTTACACACTGACAACCAACAGAAACATACGTTGGGGCCCTGGGTCCACCCAGGGCGGTCTACCAACGTTAAACACCCGATAATAATCCTCTTCTTAGCACTTCACTTTTTTGGACAGTTGGTACGGCGGCCGAGCCCTAGGGGGCGCCCTCGGGCCGCCTGACTGCCGCAGGTGGGTCTAGAAGAGGCTTTCTCTGGTGCGCGTCTAGACACGGAGCCCGGCCCAACCGGATCTTCAGACGGATACGGTTGAGTGGGTGGGTCCTTCACCGCTATACGATATCTTCGGCCAAATAGTAATAATAATAACAGCTTCTCAATGTCTCTTCCCCTGCGATCTCTTCTTTCAGATCGAGGCGCTCACACAATGTCCATGGGAGCTGGCCAGGCTCGAATTGTTAATCACCGTCTTCTTTAACAGTCTTCTATGGCCGTCCATAGAACGTAAGATTAAAGGTGGGCTTACGACCTGAGATGAATGAAGGCGTCCGGGAGATGCGAGCTCCTTGTCCTCGCATTGATCGACCGGGCCATTTACATATATTCGTCCATAGACGCGGCTGCTCCGCTCTCCGTCTCCGCGTCAGGACTGCTACTGCTGCTGCTCCATGAAGCCTATGAATGGATAGAGTGGTGAGGGTGTGGATCAGGCATATAGGAATGTGGTACAGAGAGGCGCTGCATTTCTATGCCACTTACCACCCAAGGCTCGCTCTACGAGCGCGCTGCGTCTCTAGCTCTCTCTACGTGGTGAACCAACCTGCACTGACACGCGAGTCCGTCTGTGTTTATATAGTCCTCGTTCAGGCTCGCAGGTGAGTGTGGTTACCTGACGAGTAGGCGGCGGCATCAACCCTGACTGGCCGAGTAGGAGGTTCGGTAGGTAGGCGTTGTCTACCACGACACCCAGAGCGCGTCTCGTGACGTAGGGTTTCTGTCTGCTTGGTGCGCTGCTGGTTACCATGGCAACGTATGCCGGTGAATGGTGGCTGTCACTGGAGACACCACACATCCTCCCCCTAAGCTTCTCGCCCCCGCCAGAAGCTTCACTGACCTGTCCGTCTTCGTACCGCCTCGAGAGTGCATCGGCGTGTTTTAGCTCTTTACCTGGGCGGTGTTCCACCTTGAAGTTATAGTTTTGCAGCTCGACGAACCACCGTGTCACTCTGTCGTTCCTATCTTTGTTCGTCGACATCCACTTGAGTGGTGCGTGGTCGGTTATGAGCGTAAACCTCCGTCCCCATAAATAATAGCGCAAGTGGTGAATTGCCCACTTCACCGCTAGGCATTCTTTTTCTACTGTTGAATAATTCCTCTCGTGTTTCAATAGCTTTCTGCTTATGTATGTGATCGGGTGCTCGTCGCCCTCTATTGTTTGTGCGAGCACAGCGCCGACGCCGGTGCCGGATGCGTCCGTGTGCAGCGTGAAAGGCTGGCTAAAGTCTGGTGTGACCAGTACCGGCTCGCTGCATAGTGCCGCTTTCAGCGCTTGGAACGCAGCCTCGGTGCTGTCGGTCCAACATACGTGGTGGGGCAGGTTTTTTTTTGTTAGGTCGTGGAGCGGGCCAGCCAGAGTGGCAAAGTTTTCCACGAACTTTTGATAGTATGAAACCAGGCCGAGGAATGATTTGACTTGTTTTTTGGTGGTGGGTCGGGGCCAGGCCTGTATTCTCTCCACTTTCTTTTGTTGTGGGCGTATGCAGCCCCGGCCTATAGTATAGCCTAAGTAGTCCGTCTCCGTCCAACCAACCCGACACTTCTTTGGGTTGGCGGTGAGCCCCGCGGTGCGTAACGCGGCCAGCACCGCTTCCACCTGTTCTATGTGTTGGGACCAAGTAACGGAATGAATGATGACGTCATCAATATAAGCGGCCGCGTACTCTCGGTGCGGGCGGAGGACTTTGTCCATCAGGCGCTGGAAGGTGGCCGGCGCGCCGTGGACTCCGAACGGCATTGTCTTATATTGAAAGAGCCCGTCGGGGGTAGTGAAGGCAGTCTTGGGTCGGGACCGGGGAGTTAACAAGACTTGCCAATACCCTTTTGTTAAGTCCAAGGTGCTCACGAACCGTGCGGGACCGAGTCGCTGTACGAGTTCGTCGACGCGCGCCATTGGATAGGCGTCAAACGCGGAGATCTCGTTTAACTTCCGAAAGTCGTTGCAGAACCTCAGGCTGCCGTCTGGTTTGGGGACCAGTACGATGGGGCTGGACCATGGGCTATACGACTCTTCTATCACGCCTAATTCCAGCATTTTTTTTACCTCGTCGCGGACCGCCTCCCTCCTGGCCTCGGGGATCCTGTATGGGCGGAGGCGCACGACTTTGCCCGGCAGCGTGTCGATGTCGTGCTGGACGACATTGGTCTGCCCTGGCAGTTCGGAGAACACATCTGTGTTTCGGTCCAACAGCTCCCGGACGTCCTGCGCCTGCTGGGGGGACAAGTCCTCGCCCACGGCCACTGGTGGGATCTGAGGAGAGACAGCAGTTAGGAGAGCAGGTAACGGGATGGCCTCGGGCTCGTGCCATTTTTTTAATATATTAATGTGGTATACTTGCGTCTCCCTCCTTCTTCCTGGCTGACTGACGCGGTAGTTTACCGGGCTGAGTTTCTCTACCACCTCGTAAGGTCCTTTCCAGCGGGCAAGGAATTTACACTCCGTGGTGGGCACGAGTACTAGCACTTGCTCTCCGGGCTTGAATTCTCGTATGAGCGCGCCTCTGTTGTATATGCGCGCTTGGTCGGCCTGTGCCTTCTGCATGTGCTCGCGCACCAGTGGCCACACGCGTTTTGCGCGTTCTTGGAGTGTGACAACGTGCTCTATCACGCTGCGTAATGGCGAGGGCTGGCTCTCCCAAGCCTCTTTAGCGAGGTCTAGGAGGCCGCGGGGTCTCCTCCCATAGAGGAGCTCGAACGGAGAGAAGCCGGTCGAGGCCTGGGGAACCTCTCGTATGGCACACAGAACATACGGGATGAGGCGGTCCCAATCTTTTCCGTCCTCCTCTGCTACTTTTTTTAGCATTTTTTTTAATGTCTGGTTAAATCTTTCAACCAGCCCGTCCGTCTGCGGGTGGTAGACGGAGGTTCGAATCTGTTTCACCTTTAGCCATCGGTACAAGCTGGTCATGAGGCGTGCCACGAAACATGTGCCCTGATCCGTTAGGATTTCGTCCACGACACCCACCCGGCTAAATAGCATCATTAACTCGTGTGAAACAGTTTTAGCCGTGGCGGTGCGCAACGGGATGGCCTCTGGGTAGCGCGTCGCGTAATCAACTATGACCAGGATATACTTGTGGCCTCTGGCTGATTTAGGCAACGGGCCGATTATATCCATCGCAATGCGTGAGAACGGAACGTCTAGGATTGGTAGGGGTATAAGCGGCGCATGGGCTACTGCGCGGGGGGCCACCAGCTGGCACTCTGGGCACGCTCTACAGAAGCGCTCGACCGCGCTCTTCACTCCCGGCCAATAGAAGCGAGTGACAATTCTATCATAGGTCTTTTGGACCCCTAGGTGGGCACCTAGCTGGTGTGAGTGAGCCAAATACATCACACGTAGGACGTATTCTTTTGGGACCAACAGCTGTTCTACAAGCTCGCCTGCCTTGTCCTTATAACACCGGTATAGAAGGCCCCGCTTCACTACAAAGTGTGGTAGGGAAATTTCACTCACCCCAGGGTTCAGGACGCCGTCGACGGCGGACACGTGGTTCCGAGCCGGCGCCAGGTTCGGGTCGGTCCACTGGCCGCTGGCGAACTTCCCTTGGAGATGGGCTGGCGGCGTGTCAAGCTCTGGGAAGTGAGTGAATGGGTCGTCGCTTGCTTCTCTCTCTGGTGCGTCGGCGGGCGGGAGGGCCGGGTTGCTGGGCCCGGGCCGCTCGGTGTCTGGGGAGGTGGCGTCCGATGAGGGCTCGGACGGGGTCCCGGCGAGCGCCGGGCAGGCCAGGCGGGGGCCAGCACTTCGTCGACCCCTCCGGCGTCGGCCCCCCGGGGGCCTGGCCCGCCAGTACTTCTTGAACAGTGAGCAGTCGGTGCCAATCAGAAGGGGCACCGGGAGGTCGGGGACCACGCCCGCTGTGACCTGGGCGTCACCCCGTGGGGTCTGCACCTGGAGCCGTGCCACTGGGTAGCGGCGCACGTCTCCGTGTACACAGGTGACCGGGAGGCTCCGGGGCCCGGTACTGGTGGCGAGGTCCGCCCTCACCAGCGTCACCACGCTGCCGGAGTCCACCAGCGCGTGGGTATCGGTTCCGTCCACCCGCACCGGGATGGTGGCGCGTCGGAGGCTGCCCCCCGTGTGGAGGCAGGGCCGGCCGTGGTCGAGACTGGCGGCCGACGCCATAGAGGCATCCGCGTCGCGGGGCCGGTCCGGGCAAGCCCAGGAGAGGTGGCCTCCTTGACCACACACATAACATCTCCTGGCCTTCTGGGTGCGCTCGTTCTGCTGACTCGCAGGGGGTTGGGACCGAGAGGGTGTCGGTTGCTGCCGTCGCTTCTCTCGTCCTTGTCTGTCGTCGGCCTTCTGGGTTGGTTCACTGCGTGTTTGCTTCGCCATGTCGATGCTCACCTGGTGGTTCTCCAGCAGGGCCACCAGGGCATCGACGGAGGTGGGGCTAATGCCGGCAGCATATTCTTTGGCCTTGGGTGGCAATGCCCGGACGGCCCGGTCAACTACTATCCGCTCTATCCATGGCATGTCCTCTCCTGTGGTTAACCAGTTCTGTGCCAGTCTCATTAGACCTGCGATCTGGGGCCGGGGGGCTTCGGAGGGCGTGTATGACCAGAGATGGTACCGGTGGGCCCTGGCTGGAAGGCTGTAGCCCAGGCCGGACAAAATGGCCGCCTTCAGCCGTTCGTAGTTTTGGGCCTCCCCGGCGGGCATGTCAGTATAGGCCCTCTGGGGCTCTCCGGACAGGTACGGGGCCAGGATGTTGGCCCACTCGTCTGCTGGCCAGTGCTCTCTGGTGGCGGTGCGTTCAAACACCTCCAAGTACGACTCCACGTCGTCCTCTGGGCCCATCTTGGTGAGTGTGCCCCCTCGTGGCCGGCGTTGCTCGCCCTCGCGTTCGAAGGTGCGCGCTAGGTCCCTAACCGCATTCTGGAGCTCTGCCTGGCTCCTAAGCAGGGCAGCAATGGCATTGGCGTGTTCCATCGCCAGCGATGATTTGGATCGACGATACCCACGTTCTCCACCAACTGTGAGGTTTCGGATGTAAATCAAACACAGGGCTCAGGTTAACCAGGGTCTGGACTTCTCTAGTCACGGATTTTATTTTCTCAGGGTTTCTCACAGGGGGAAATAAACAGTGTGAGGCAATGTTCAGGGGGGTGAAGCTCTGTGCCTCTGGAGTCCGGTCTGTAGGGTGAGAGGGCACAGAGTTACACACTGACAACCAACAGAAACATACGTTGGGGCCCTGGGTCCACCCAGGGCGGTCTACCAACGTTAAACACCCGATAATAATCCTCTTCTTAGCACTTCACTTTTTTGGACAGTTGGTACGGCGGCTGAGCCCTAGGGGGCGCCCTCGGGCCGCCTGACTGCCGCAGGTGGGTCTAGAAGAGGCTTTCTCTGGTGCGCGTCTAGACACGGAGCCCGGCCCAACCGGATCTTCAGACGGATACGGTTGAGTGGGTGGGTCCTTCACCGCTATACGATATCTTCGGCCAAATAGTAATAATAATAACAGCTTCTCAATGTCTCTTCCCCTGCGATCTCTTCTTTCAGATCGAGGCGCTCACACAATGTCCATGGGAGCTGGCCAGGCTCGAATTGTTAATCACCGTCTTCTTTAACAGTCTTCTATGGCCGTCCATAGAACGTAAGATTAAAGGTGGGCTTACGACCTGAGATGAATGAAGGCGTCCGGGAGATGCGAGCTCCTTGTCCTCGCATTGATCGACCGGGCCATTTACATATATTCGTCCATGGATGCGGCTGCTCCGCTCTCCGTCTCCGCGTCAGGACTGCTACTGCTGCTGCTCCATGAAGCCTATGAATGGATAGAGTGGTGAGGGTGTGGATCAGGCATATAGGAATGTGGTACAGAGAGGCGCTGCATTTCTATGCCACTTACCACCCAAGGCTCGCTCTACGAGCGCGCTGCGTCTCTAGCTCTCTCTACGTGGTGAACCAACCTGCACTGACACGCGAGTCCGTCTGTGTTTATATAGTCCTCGTTCAGGCTCGCAGGTGAGTGTGGTTACCTGACGAGTAGGCGGCGGCATCAACCCTGACTGGCCGAGTAGGAGGTTCGGTAGGTAGGCGTTGTCTACCACGACACCCAGAGCGCGTCTCGTGACGTAGGGTTTCTGTCTGCTTGGTGCGCTGCTGGTTACCATGGCAACGTATGCCGGTGAATGGTGGCTGTCACTGGAGACACCACAATATATATAATTCTTTTTTTATTGGGAGAAACCAAGCAAGTATATGTTAAATCAAGTACCCCCCACAGCCCAAATGGAATGCTCCTCTATTGCATTTATTTATTTTTATGTTATGCAATCAGAGGGATCAGACTGATGATTCCACTGCCAATCTGTCAATTTATTTTGTAAAAATTCTGTAATAGTCAACTAACAGTCGACTATACCATTTTGGCCATCCATAGTCGACTATATTAATCCTTAATCCAGTGTTGATTTTGTCGACTAAAACTATGACGAAAAATGTTCGTCGACTACCCCTTTTCACTGACGAAAACTAAATGGAAACTAAATGAAAACTAAGCTATGATGACTAAATATACTGACAATTTCATCAACAAATAAAAAACTAGACGTCAGGAAGGGACTAGTGGACAAGAGATCCAGTATAAGTCAATTTACACATGGTTGCATGCTGAAAATAGCAGATCTACAAGCTCACAACGCGTCGCAATGCGACGCGTTGTGAGCTTGTAGATCGGCTATTTTCAGCAAGTGTAAAAACAGTCATTACGACAGCATCAAGTCCAGCCAAAATACATTTTACTCAACTAATACAACTGTAGATTTAGTCGACTAAAACTAGACTAAGGCCCTTTCCCAATTCCTTTTTTAACCCTACCCCTCATCCCTTGGCCCTAGCCCTTATCCCTTGGCCCTTCCCCTTGTCCCTTCATAATGAGTGTCAAGGGGTAGGGGGATAAATCATCACCCTAGGAATTGGAACGTCCCTAAATATTGAACGTCCCTTGTAGATATTGATATACAACCTGTTCTCAGAAAATAGCTGATCTGCAAGCTCACTACAGGCCAGTGGTCCCCACACTTTTTCATGTCAAGGACCCCCAAATTGACACGAATTAGCCCGCAGACCCCCATTTGAAGAGATATGCCAGGCACCCCATATATTTTTACGAATCTAGCAGTGTCACGGACCACCAGTGTGACATGCATTAGTCCATGGACCCCCATTTGATGGCATTTCTGTCTCTGGGATCCCCAATTTATATTGTAAAATCAATGTTAATTAACTCTGAGAGTGTACAAATGGACCCTTATGGGTCCATTTGGTTCCAAACTATCATTTAGCTGGGGACCTCCTGGAAGTCTCTCAAGGACCCCTGGGGGTCCCCATAACCCACTTTGGAAACCACTGCTATAAGCTGTAGATCGGCTATTTTGGGAGAAGAGATGGAACGTAAATATTTATGGCTGTGGTTATGATGAAATAAATATATTGTAATTTTGTCTCATCTTGGTAGCCCACCAGAATGTAATTCAGCTAGATATAGCTCATTCTGACACACTGCTCAACAGTTGTACCTGATTCATTGATTATTGTATTAACAGTTTGTATAGAATGGGTACAGTTATATATCATAATAGCCTACAGGGTTAGAAAAAGGAAAAACAATTTACAGTATAGAAAGAAGGGGCTGTGGTCACTGTGTTCATTGTTTTTAATATCATTAAGAACAGAGTCATTTTCTATCATGGAAGTCGTGGTATGCTAATAATAATATGAATGATAATGTTTCAAATTCAACAACATTTAGGACAATCGTGATTCATCTCCATCCAATGTACAGGCTGTACAGCAGCTTGCAGACTGTTCCATAGCTGGTTTGCCTGGGGGGAAAAACCAACACCATTGCTAATTAGTTATGTAACTTATGCAACTTGTGGGGATTAGCATAACATTGGTCATGATAATACCATACCAGCTATAACTGCAGCGAGTAGCCAACGTTATGCAGCGACAGCGTTATGTAGGTACAGTAGGATATTTCACGGCTTTTAAGAGCTCCAAAACTGCAGAATGTTGACATATCGTGGTCTGGGGGTCGGACTGATGCCTGCTAGTTAAGCTAGTTTGCATCCGAGTTGTTCCACCGGGGCACCGGCGGTAAATAAAAAATAATAAAGCGCTGATGCAAAATTAATGGGTAACGTTACCGTAACGTTGTATGAATGCAACGCCGTAGCATATCGTTAGTTCAAGTGAGGTAACGTTAACCTTTGCTAGAGATTGCGATATTTTTGGCGATGCAGATTGTTAACACATTCAAATAATATTGGTTAATATCATATTCTTCCATAAGTTCCATAATAAAGGACTGAAAAGGCGTCTTACCTTGTCCGCCTTCCGCCCTCTGTGTCATGTCCTTCCGTTTGAAATCTGGTCGCGATATCCCTTGGTTTGAAGGGGATCCTAACCCTCGCCCTTGCCCCTACCCCTCGCTCCAAAGAGAATTGAGATAACCCTTCCTCCTCACGTGAACGCGCATCAGCAAGGGGAAGGGCTAAGGGCGATGGAGAAGGGGGGAATTGGGAAAGGGCCTTAACTAAAACATTCCAGGTGACTAAAATGTGACTAAAACTAAATGAAAACTAGAGACTATGACTAAAACTAAAATGTGCTGCCAAAAACAACACTGCCTTAGTCACGGGCGGCCCTATATGAAATAGGCCCTATATGAAAACTAAACAAAACGCGTGTGACATTAACGCTCTTTCCCAATTCATTTTTTAACCCTACCCCTCAGCCCTTGGCCCTAGCCCTTATCCCTTGGCCCTTCCCCTTGCCCCTTCATAATGAGTGTCAAGTGGAATCATCCCCCTAGGAATTGGAACGTCCCTTATAAAAACCTATGGCATCGCTGTGCGACGCAATTGTGCAACGGAAACCCTTGGACGTAAACAACATCCCGTTTCTGTGGTAACGCCAGCAACCTGTATAATGCCTTCTCCTGCTGTTATTGTTTCTTTCGCTTGTGCGATTCAACTTTTTCTGCGGCTGACGGAGGCGAAACAAGCGGGAGCAAGGAAACGAAGGTTCATCCGACATGTGGGAGTATTGGTGGCGCAGTTAGAGGTATGTAGACCCGTAGCAGCAAGCTCGTGTAATAATAAGCTCATAAGCCCTCGAGCTTGGCAATGTTGTAACTTATAACGTTATTCATTACAGCTTCGAACTAACGTTAACCAACGATTGATTTGTATTTGTTTAACTAGTAACTATTATTTATTTTTCTTTCAAGTCTGCTTGGTGTAAAAGGGATAGGCAAAATAAGCCACTGGCTTCAACATAAACCATTTGTCTGTAGGCCTATAGTGCAAAGTTATGATCAAATGAATGTATTCCATGTTCATTCTATGACCAAAATAAACTGAACTGAACTGAGTAATGCTATCCTACACATTATTGCCTTTATTAGCTTGGGGAAGGTGGGAATCCTTCGCTGTAGGCCTACAGTCTGTACACATTTTCAGGGACACTTTGCTCAGATATTCTACCTGATGTTACACCCCTGTCTTCTACCAGTGTAGCTGAGGCTAGCAGAATCAGTGTTTTCTTTCAAATCACTTCTAAAAGTGGTTTCTGCTTTTGTTATAAGATCATTTTTGTTGCTGTTTATTCTGTTATTTATTGTTAGGCCTACCCATTGATTTTGTGTTTTAAGTATGCTGTTTTAACCTATTAACTTTGTTAGGAAAATAAATTGATTCTCATTACACCTGGTACAACATAAAAATGACAAACTAAACAAACTTCTCTTTTTTGTTTCAATTGCAGAGAGGTCGACGTGCAGTTTACTGCCAGTTGAACAACACCGTGCCTGTCCTGCGGTTATGGTTTGACGTCGAGAGGGAGCTGAAAGCTGACTTCCGTCTCACCAGAAGGTCAATGAACGCTGTCCAGAGGCTACTGCACAGAGACCAGGACCATGGCTGGGGTAATGAAATGGAAGTCCTGGTCTACATCTACTGGCTGGCTCATGGTCTCTCGTACCGGTGTGTGTTGAACACGTTCAGCATCCCCCTTTCCACTTGCCATCGAATTATCCACAGAGTGGCCAAGCACATCTGTCGCCGCCAGAGCCTCGCCATCCGGTTCCCTCGGGCAGATGAGCTCCATGCTGTCGGCCAAGGATTTGCCCACTTGTCTAAAACCCCAGCTTTCAACAATGTAGTTGGTGCGATAGACGGCAGCCATGTGAGGATCAAACCCCCAAAGACCCACCACCTGGACTACTTGAATTACAAGAACTTTTATTCAATTACCATGCAGGCAATTTGTGATTCGGATGGGAGGTTCTTGGACATCTTTGTGGGTTACCCTGGGGCAGTTCATGACACCCGGATCATGAAGAACAGCACCTTTTTCAGGGCCAGACAGTACCCCCCCCCCCCCCCCCCCCCCCCCACCCCCCGCTACATCCTTCTAGGTGATGGCGGCTACCCCTGTTTGGAAACACCAATCTGTCTCATCACACCCTACAGAGAACCAGTTAATGGAATCGTAGAGAGAAGATTCAACATCTGTCATAGAAGGGGCCGTGGCATCATTGAAAGGGCTTTTGGGATGATGAAGACGAGATGGAGGACGACACTTTTCAAGGCCCTGGAGGTGAAGCCCACATTCACACCAATGGTCATTGCCACCTGTGCCTTTCTGCACAATGTGTGTATGGACAATGGAGACACACTTGAGCCAGATGAGGATGTTACTGCAGACATTTTCGAACCCCGTGCTCCCCTTGAGGGCCTGGCCAATGGCGAAACCTCAGGGAATGACGCAAGAGACAGGCTAGCCGCTCTGGTTACAGCCCATGCAGACGGTGTATAATACATTGTTTGATTATTATTATTTTATTATTTATTATTGAGGATATATTGTGATTATCCCTGCTGCTATATTTTCCAATTTCCATTTAGGCCTTGCGTCGACTTTTTTTTAAATGTCTTCTAAATCATTTTGAAGACAGTTTTCTGAACTACCTCATGTTTCTATGTCAGTGGTGCTTATATTTCATGTCAAGGATCCCAAAAAGAAGCAAAGATTTTAGTTAATAACGTTTTTCAAAAATAGCAGCTCTACAAGCTCGTAGCACGGCACTCGGTGCCTATGTTGCCTAACTTTTTGCTTCTATTTTATTTTACAAAAACTTTGTATGGCAAGTAATCCACTGTAAGCACTATTCAGATGTTACTTTTCTTATGACTGAAGGAATTTAATTTATTGTGCTCTTTTGGTTTGAAAGAAGAAACCAAATTCACAGTTGCTTTGTATCTGCAGGGTGGTTATCTGGTGTAAACCACTGTCCTGTACATTAGAGGAAAGTCATTGTTTATTTGATGTTTTGTTTTCATTGTCCTTTATCTTTTTTTTATTTAAGCATCCATCTCATGGAAGCATAACTAACAACTTCTTTGAGATACTATTCCAGTATAGTGCTGCCAGAATTGGCCAAAAATTACTTTGGTTCGAACGTATATAATTTTATGAAATATTGCAGCCTACTATGCTGTAAAACTTCTTTCTTTATATGCTCTAGTCGTGTATTTTGAGACCATTCCGTTACCAATGTGGCCTTTTTTATGCCCGATTCTATTGTGCATTACTACTTTTTATAGTTCCTATATCCCAAGGCTTTTTGAATGGGAAATTGAAAAATAAAACGACATTGTTTGGCTAAAGTGCCTAAAGTATTTTTCTTCAATCTCACAGGCGACCTGATGCATATCAATGACAATGCTTGGACAACTTATCTAGGAACTATACACTGATCTGTACATTACTGTAGTCCCAGAAGTTCGTTTCCTGTTACATTACATTTTCCCATGGCTTTGTTTGGTTCAGCATCAGATTTGAACAGGAAACATGACTGTGTTGTGTGCTTTTCCAGTTCAAGAGACAATCCAGGCGGGAAGCACGCACATCTCAAGTGTACTGGTGCTGGACATAACTATACATAAGGAAGGTTGGATGTCCGCACACCGTGGTTAAGCTTGTGCGGACATCCAACCTTCCTTATGTTTCAAACCTGCTTCTGAGCCAACCAAGCTATGGGAAATTGAACACAGGTATACCACCTTTGAAAACTGGAAGAAATATAACGTTTGAATTAACTTGCAGGTACAAGAAAGGTTGGACAAAGGCAGGTAGTATATAATGTATAAAACAAATGGTTAAAGTAACTACAATTGATTTCTCAAACAGAGTCATTTATTTTAAATTAATATACAAAAAGAAAAACATGGCATGAAAAACGCCCTGAGTTTGACATTGTATTACAATATACAGTAGAACAACATAGCAGCAACACTGCTGTACCAGCAGTGTTTAAAAATAGCAGCAAACAGCTGGAACAGCAGTGTTCAGACAGCAGCTGAAAGAAAACATACCCCCTGGGTTTCAAATATTGTAAACAATTAAAACAGCAGCCAAAATAAAACAAATTGAGCAACTAAGATGGTGGATACGCTGTGATATGGTGCTGATATTATATCAGCACCATATCACAGCTTATCCACCATCTTCTCAAACAGCCCCAACAAACGGTCAGTCTTCTCCTCACTCGCATCGAATCTCTTCTGTTCCTTTTCGCTCTCGTCTTTGAGGAACTCAACAATGCTGGTGCTGGTCTTCTTCTTTTTAGGCGAAGGACCATCTGTAGATGTGGATGGGATTTCAGGGGTAGGGGTTGTGGCAGACATGGAGGCTGAGGTTGAGACCATGCTGGAGGCTGCTGAGGGCTCTACCATCTCCTGAAAAAAAAGTAATAAGGAGGAAAGGAATTACAGTATGTTCTGCTTTTACACAACCTCTGAAATGCCCCCCCCCCCCCCCCCCCAGTAGCCATTACACACTGGTAAAGCATTAGACTTGTTTACAACAGCGTCCACCAGTTTCAATTCATCAGAAAATTACCATTAGATTTTTGTTAGGATCTGGCAGATCTGGAGAAAATGAGGCAACCAGCAATAGAGGATCAACATATGGCCTGCCACCAAGCACCTCATGCATGTCTGGGAAGAACTGCCATGTTGCAGCCGTTTCTTCGCCCCCATCTGTCCCCGATCCCGTTTTGGGAGTTCTGAGGTCCTGAAAGACAGACAAGACAAATTATTGATTTCCAGAGAAAATAAGTTGTGTGTAAGGTTGCTTTGTAATAAGCAACCTTACAATATTTGAAACCCAGGGTGTTTTCATGCACAGTGTTTTTTTTTAATTAATTTAAAATACATTAATCTGTATTTAAGAAATCAATTCTTGTGATTGTAGTTACTTTAACTATTTAAGAAAACAAACACTGAGATGTGCAGATACTGTATGTTGAATTGTTTACTGTGGATTGGGAAAACATGTTAAGCTAATCATCTGGAGATCCCCAACAAATAATTTGGGAACCTCCCTGTGGGTCCCAACACAGGTTGAGAACCACTGACCCATCTGTGTAATAAATATGATTTTTGGCAATAGCATGTATAACACACACACACACACACACACACACACACACACACACACACACACACACACACACATACCCTGTATTTATTTTTGAGATTTTCCCACTTCTTGCCAGCCTGCTGTGATGTGATCTTTCCACCCAGCCCCAATTCTCCGAGGAGTTTTCTGTATTAGACAAAATGATAATCATTCATGGTAGGCCTATAGACAAGCTAATAAAACCATTAACGTGGTCAAGCGAAATCAATAAAGAATAATGGCCAGCAGTGCTGTCAGCTAATGGGTATCCTCTAAACAAAAACAAAACTTTTCCTCACTCCCAAAGAGGTTTCACAGCACTTTTCGATCTTTCGAATTTCACCTCATTCTCAGCCCTGAACCTGATCAAGGCTCTTGTTTGTTCAGGGGTCCCTGCAAGCATGCCAGAGGATATAATATGGTGCATAACGTTAGTTTGATGCAATTGGTCATAAAACAATACCACAGGGCTACTATCACTGCACCGAGTAGCCAAGCCAGAATGTCAATCAGTCCGACACTGACAGGTCGGACTGATTGATGATGAATAAAGCTGTTAGCTAGCCAAATGAATGGGTAACGTTACGTTAGCCATGGTTCACATGACGGTCGGATTATGTTTATTATTATTATTTATGTTTCGTATTATGACTGTCATGTTTCAAGGCTAACGTTACGTATGAATGCAACACCGTAGCATATCGTTAGTTAACCTTTGCTAGAGATTGCAATAATAATGAATAATCGAGTACTATCATAATAACAAAAAAAATAAAATGTAGCTTACATTTGTGTGCCGTCTTTCTTCCGCCTGCTCCAGCCATCTGCAAAATGTATTTGTTTTTGTTTTGATTTCGAGGATGCGCAAGGCATTGTGGGATACCCCTTGCTTTTAAGTCTGGTCGCGAAGTCCCTTCATTTGAAGGGGATCCAATCCCTTGCCCTCGGCCCTAACCCTCGGTCCAAAGAGAATTGAGATAACCCTTCCTCTTCACGTGAACGCGCATCAGCAAGGGGAAGGGCTAAGGGCCATGGCGAAGGGGGGAATTGAGAAAAGGCCTAACAGTTAGTTCTCAACGTTTTTTTTCTCCGAGTCAAGGACCCCCTCAAATTGACATGCAATTTGGCTGCAGACCAAAATAGCAGATATACAAGTTTGCTAGCGAGGCAGGAAGGAAGTGCTGTGAGCTTGTAGAGCTGCTGTTTTTGAATAGCCAACATATAAATAGGCATTTGGTTAAAATGTAGCCTGGAACTATGCTTTTTATGGCATAGGCAGCTCCCGGCAGGATCCGCCGGGAGAAACTATGCGCAGCTGCGCGACATGAGACTAATTACTTAGAGCGACACAGAGAGAGAGGAGTGTGTGTGTGTACACGTGTGCGTGTGTGTGTCAATTTAACAAAGGTGCAGACAATCAGAAATCAGCAGAGAGTGAGAGATGTTTGCACTACTCTATGCCGAATTGAAGTGGACTTTTTTTTTTCTCCCTGGAAAAAAAAACGTCTGGGTTTCCAAGGCTAGTTAAAATGAGACAGACAGACAGAGACACACACACGTCTAGAAACGAGAGCATACCTGTACAATGCCCAACGTGGCTGAAGTCACAGGGTCTGAGAAGTCTCCACCAGGGGGCGATACACTAAGGAGAGTTTACATTGTTATTAAATTGGAACTAGTATACAGTGGGTTAGGTTAGGTTACCTAGGTTAGGTTAGGTTACCTAGTGTAGCAATCATCAATCGTTGCAGAAGAAGACAAATCAATAGTTACACACACAGTATTAGGACAACCATAACCTATGTTGACATGGATGGAACAGCAGAAGCAGAGGCCTAGTCACAGTCAAAACAGAGCAGAAAGGCTTTATCTTTCTTTGTGTTTATTTTCTTTTCTACTGATATGCATTTTGTTTCTATTTCTATTGTCTTTTTCTTCTTTTCTTGCATTTCATTTTGTTATGATTCCGGCTTGATGTTGTATTATGTTTTTGTTTCTGTAGGACTACACTGTGGTGCGAGATTAAAATAGGGTGCATTTTGCATCCCAAAACACAGTATATAGTTAAGGGAGGCAATAAAACAACGACCTCTGCATCCACGGGATGCACTACTGTACTACTGTAGTAAGTAGCCTTGCCGAGCCATGAGGCCCATAGGGCAGGAGCCTATCTCCTGTTTCTGTAGCGTGAGGCAGCTTGATGTACAAGTACACCCCCTGGAGTATGTCGCAGGGACTTACCCCCAATCCAACCCTTGATGCTGAGTGTCAAGCAGGGAGGCACTGGGTCCCATTTTTTAGAGTCTTTGGTATGACCCGGCCGGGGATTGAACCCCGACCTCCCAGTCACAGGGCGGACACTCTAACCACAAGGCCACTGAGCTGGTGGCCTTGTGGTTAGAGTACTACTGTACTGTTTTTTAATTCTAGTTTATTCTGCTAGCTTTAGTTATAATTCCGTTTTCTACATGAATATAACCACATTATAACCATGTAATATGGTGAAATGGGAGTTAAATGCTGCAATTTGTAAAAATGGCAAAATTATGACTCCCAACGTCGTTGCAGTGGGACTCATAAAATGTCCCTGGGACTCATCTAAAAGACCATCCCTGCATCCTCCCGGGACTCATTACATTGAAAACCTATTTACATCACTGCTCACTTATAAAATAAAAATAATGTATAAAAAAAGAAGATGGAAGGCTTCATGTACTGTACAAATCATGGTTTCAACTCACGCTCCTACGATGCTGACGCTGCCCTCTCGCTCTGGGTTTCCGAGGCACTAGACTGGCGCCGAGGTACGCAGGATAGCCGCTGTCTGCAGGACCACAAGGCACAGAACCACCGTCCATTCTGGACGGGAACCCCTTGTTTCAAGCGTTATGTTATACTTTAGCTATTGAAAAATAACAGGAAACATAGGTTTTTCTGAAAACTTAGGATTCAGAAGATTTTTTTTTTTACAATAATAGTGTGGCAATAGCCGATCTACAAGCTATTGTGTTGCAAGGCGTTGTGAGCTTGTAGATCTGCTATTTTCAAAATGTTTGCGTCTTTCTTATATTATTTGACAATTTGGCCATAGTTTGTCGATTACTTTTGATGCAGTAATGGACCTTTTCTCTCTTCTTTAGGTATTATTAAAGGTTTTAAAAGTCCTTAAATTGCCCCCTGGGGGTCCCCAGGAGATCTGACATATCATTGCTAAGTGTGGCACACAGACTTTGTGGTGACTTAAATAAAACTATAATCTACTTATAACACTGTATAATTGGAGTAACAACTTATAAATACGTGTTACACATTAAAAAGCATTTCATTGTCATATTGACTTATAAGGTCACGTATGAGAACATTGTAGTCGGCCTATAACACTATAATTACTGTTATAAGCATTCATCGAAGTCACAACACATTATGAAGCCTTTTCTAATGACTTAGTTAATGTCAAGTATCATACTACTTTATTAGTAGGCTACTGGTCACTCACAGAGTTTGTCTTTTAACCAGGGTCATAGCTTTATCACCAGTAAGACGCCTTGGAGGCGAGAAGCGTCCTCTCCCAAACCACAGAGCTTCTTAATACGGCACAGTTGAGAAGCAGGATTTAAACTATTAATCTGGTGTCAGTGAGGTCAGATGTACTGTAGAGTTGCTGGCCGGCTCCATATATGCAAATCTAGTATGTCAAACCATGTATGGCTATCCAGGGTTTGATGAGGTCAGTGTCGTGATCTTCATATGGAGATCCAGTTGATGATAGTCAGCTCCACACATGGAGATCCATGTGTTATTATTGTACTTTTTACTCCACTACAATTATTTGAAAACTTTAGTAACTTGTTACGTTGTAGATTTCTTTATATTATTACAAAACATGCATTGACCACTTTATCCCTATATACTTCGGGTCTACATGTTCACAACGAGTGAACGACTATGTATGAAGACACTATGCCCTGATTTTCATTACAGGATGATCACTATTGCCAAAAGAGTGCTACAGTGATGACAACTTTTAATAGGCCTACCTGGTAGAACCACTAACCACCAGATGGTGCTGTTTGACCAAATTATATGTTAACCTCCAACCTGCCACATCATCTGTTGTAGAAGCTCATTGTCAGAAAGGACAAGGGAGGAAGCCAGGCTCGTTGGTCTAGGGGTATGATTCTCGCTAATTTTGACCCCTGGAGGTCCCTGGGGGTCAAAACATTTAAGTAGAACATTATTTAACTACATTGTTTTATTTGTATGACTTATTGCACACTTGACATAGTATTATAATGCATAAATCAATACACTTATTTTCAAGTGTTAAGACACTATATGCCATAGTGTCTTAACACTTGAAAATAAGTGTATCAGGCCATGAAATCAGGCCATAGTGACTATGGACTGATTTCCATCACTAGTAGTATTATCACAACTGCCAATGGAGTGCTAACCCTAACCCTAACTTTTAATAGGGCTACCTGGAACTTTAATAACTACTTATTATAACCACAAGATGGTGCTGTTTGATCAAATTATGTTAACCTCCAACCTGCCACATCATCTGTTGTAGGCTGGATAGCCTGGGAAGCATTCCTTTTAGGGTTTATGATCCGGTCAGGAGTGGATGGTAACTTTCGTCATGTTGTAGTCACTGATTTGTAGTCATCAGGCAGGAAACCACAAGCCGGAAGTTGGAAAGAGTCTATGAGAACACCTTTTTAGGAGTAATAATTTACCACACATTCACTTGGAAATCCCATATAAAGTAGCATAGTCTATGTCCGGTCCAAAATAGCAAGAAGTGTTGGTGTTCTAGGCAAAACAAGGTATTTATTGAATTATAAGTCACTGCTCACATTATACAATACGCTAATATTACCATATCTATCTTATTGTGTGGAGGTCTGGGGAAATACTTACAAAGGAAACCTCCAGCCACTTGTCATAATACAAAAGAGAGCTATTAGAATAGTGCATGAGGTAGGGTATTATGATCACACTAAAGGTGGCCTTACACTAGCCGATAATCGGGCATTTTTGACGCTCGGGGGGTGCCCGACCGCTCAAAGCGCGATCGGGATCGGCCCGATCAACATCAAGAATGTTTGATATTTGCTCTGCCCCGCTCCAATTATCCTGTAGTGTGTGGTGCTATCAGATTTCAGATTGGAAAAAAATCGGCTAGTGTAAGGCCACCTTAACAAACTGTTTTTAAGGTCAAATACATTGAAGTTTACTGATTTAGTTGAACTTAAAACAGCTCTTATAGAGCACCGAAGTCCTGACGTCACTGTCAGTAGAGGGCGTCAGTCCCCAGGTTCGTGTACTTTTTATTTGCATTGTAATCTCCATAGGGGGATTTTAGATCGCCTCATATAAGAACTGTGTTTGAAAAATAAACCGATCACCCCGGCCTTTTCACTCATATGGATATGAAGCATCGACTGAAGGTGGAAATGTACAAATATACCAAAAGAGTAACAAAATAAGCGTTAGAAACGAGCCAGACAACCCAGAGACTACATTTCCGGGTAGGCGGGTGGCTGCATCTGCCCGTCGCACAACAGAAACTAAATGTTAATTACGTTTATTTTTATTTTATTGATATTTAATGTTTCGTGGTTAGTACGAGTCGAGTCACCACCAGCTGAGCTTACGTCAACGAGGAATCTCAGGAACGCAATGTGTTGACAGCTGGGCATGACGTATATTAGCAGCGACATTGCCTTCATATGTAGTTTCAAGGCTTTTGCGGCCACATTAATTCCATTTTCTACAGAAACTGGCTGTATTAAATATGAATGGAAATCATTAACGATGCACAGCCACTCCCCAGACAGAAAGGCCGGGGTGGTCGGTTTATTTTTCAAACACAGTTCTTATATGAAGTGACCTAAAATCCCCCTATGGAGATTACAATGCAAATAAAAAAATACATGAACCTGGGGACTGACGCCCTCTACTGAAAGTAACGTCAGACTTCGGTGCTCTTTATTTATAAAGTAAGAAATAGACAAATTCCCAAGAATATCTTGTCATATTTCAAGAATGGGGAAGGGGGGTATG
Source organism: Electrona antarctica (assembly GCF_951216825.1). Classification (NCBI taxonomy): domain Eukaryota; kingdom Metazoa; phylum Chordata; class Actinopteri; order Myctophiformes; family Myctophidae; genus Electrona; species Electrona antarctica. Next base: position 45,354,946 of record NC_136797.1, on the reverse strand, counting down.
AGTTGAGAGGAGACTTAAATTTCCAACAACCCAGTGCCAAGACCACTCGGAAGAGTATGTGTATCTCTGTCCGAGGGGAATGGCCTACCAGAGGAAGTCAAACACAGTAGTAACTTCTCAAAATTAAAAAAAATGCTCAAGCGAATCCTTTTGGCCAAATACAGCATACCAAAGTGAAATGAAGTATACTAGTTTTTACCCGTTTTGAATATGAACAGCAAATGATGGGTATGTGGGTAATCTATCTAATAATTTAGCGATCGCTCGCCCGCTGTCTATTGCGAGCAAAATAGACAGTGGGCGAAACAACTCAAGTTACGCGGAAAAGTGTGTCCCAGTATTAATCTGTGTCCGTCCCAACATGCATTTCACTGGTGACCCTAGCTGGTGACCCGGAAGCCGTCCCAACATGCATTCTAAGGAAGTACTCGGACTGACTGACTGACTGACTGACTGACTGACAGACAGCGACCGAGCAAAATAGACAGCGGGCGAGCGATCGCTAAATTATTAGATAGATTGTGGATGATGACATTATTGTATGATCAACTGATACATTTTGTACAGGTATTGATAGTCATTAGAGTTGTCATTATATTTAATTAATTGAAATTATTGTAATTATGTTAACATTAAAAATAACAACAAAAACAACATTACTCAGTAACAACATAAATGATAATGATCATTGGTAATGAGGGTAATGTGAATTAGGATAGTAATAACAATAATAATGTGTAATCTAACGGTTATGTAGTGCTATGTAACTCATCGGCCTGTTGTTACATTTTAAGGAAGTTTTCGAAAGCCAAACTCTCCTGATCTTGCCTTTTTTGGTCAGCCTCATCCATATGCTTCTTGTGCTCGACGAAGCCTTCCAAAACGCTGTTGTCTCTCTAGGTCGTCCTCAGACGAGCCCTCCATCGTCGTTTCCAGTCATCCCGGTTCTCCATACATCTGGCCAGTTCGTTGGTACTTTGCGCTCCTGCATCGCTCTTGAGTACATCCACATTATGTTAGCGTGGGACGTCCTCGTGATCGATGCCCGTGTGTTGGTTCCCAGAGCACCAGTTTGCTGGCTGGCAGTTATTGATGCCTTTGGCAGTGTCCTGCTAGTCTCATTCTCCTGGCTGCTATTTTCTGGCTCACCCTTGGTAATCCCTCATACAGAGTCTTGTTAGTAACATGTACAGTCTTGCTGATGTTAAGTACTGCACGCAGCATTCTGGTGTAGCACCCGTCAAGGGACTTCTGCAGGGTTGGCTTCAGGGTCCAGCATTCACTGCCGTATAGGAGAACAGACTCCAGTGTTGCGTAGAAGAAGCTGAGTTTGATTTGTCGGGGAAGATTGCCTTCCTCACTTTCAGATCTTGCTCGGTTGAGTTGACCCATGAGCCCAGGTACTTGAAGTCCTTGACTTCCTTCAGCACAGTGCCTCCTGTTGTTGTGAGAGGTAGATGTTCCGGTGAGATGTTATAGGTGATAACCTCAGTTTTCTTGGCATTTACCCTAAGGCCAACATTGGCACACTTCAGCTCCACTCTGTTCAGGAGTTCCTGAGCTTGTTCCACGTTGTCGGAGAGCAGGCTGATGTCATCCGCATAGTCCAGGTCTGTCAGGACTACTTTGGGATGTCGTCTCGACCTCCTTGGTGTTAGGGTGAAGCCAAGACCCTGCTCTCGTCCACTCGTCCACATTAAATATAATGACAACTCTAATGACTATCAATACCTGTACAAAATGTATCAGTTGATCATACAATAACGTCATCATCCACAATCTATCTAATAATTTAGCGATCGCTCACCCGCTGTCTATTTTGCTCGGTCGCTGTCTGTCAGTCAGTCAGTCAGTCAGTCAGTCCATCTTTTTCACCCGGTTTGAGCAGGCCACAAACACCGCACAACCTGCACCGTCCCCATCCCGGGACACCTGCCCGCTGTCCATCTCTGTCCATGATGTACGGAGAGCCTTTAAAGGGCTGAATATCCACAAGGCTTCAGGCCCGGACAATATCCCAGGCCGTGTCCTCAAGGCCTGTGCGGACCAGCTAGCAGATGTTTACACGGACATCTTTAACCTCTCCCTTTTCCAAGGAGTGGTCCCTGCCAGCTTCAAGATGTCCACCATTGTCCCGGTCCCAAAGCAGTCCAAGGTGGCAGGCTTGAATGACTGGAGACCTGTCGCTCTAACCTCCATTGCATGTAAATGCTTTGAAAAGTTGATGAGAGACTACATCTGTGCGATGCTGCCCCCTACTCTGGACCTCTGGCAATTTGCATACCGGAAGAATAGATCGACCGACGATGCAATTGCACTGGCTCTCCACTCCGCCCTCCAACATCTGGACATGAAGAACAAGGGCAGCAGGTGTGTAAGGATGTTGTTTGTGGACTATAGTTCAGCCTTCAACACCATAGTTCCAGCCAGGCTCGATGCAAAGCTCAAAGTCCTGTGTGCATCCGGCATTGTGCACCTGGATACTGAACTTCCTGACAAACCGCTGCCAAGTTGTGAGAATGGGTGACATAACATCTGACCCCCTGACCCTTAGCACTGGAGCCCCCCAAGGCTGTGTGCTGAGCCCCCTCCTCTATTCCCTTTATACCCACGACTGCGAGACCAAGCTCAGCTCCAACATCATGGTCAAGTATGCGGACGACACGACAGTCATGGGCATGATTGTTAATGACGATGATACTGCATATAGAGAGGAGATCAGACTACTGGCTCTACGATGCCAGGAGGACAATCTCACCCTCAATGCTAAAAACCATCTATCTATACCAAGGAGTTGATTGTGGACTACAGGGTACCAAGGAGAGAGCACGCCCCTATTTACATTGATGGAGTGGCGGTGGAGAGGGTCAGTGAATTCAAGTTCCTCGGGGTACACATCACTCAAGACCTTAAATGGTCAACACACACCACACACGTGACAAAGAAGGCCCAACAACGCCTCCACTGCCTCCGGCAGCTGAAAAAGTTCAGTGTCAGCCCCAGAATCCTCAGGTGCTTCTACAACAGCACGGTCGAGAGCGTGCTATTGTACTGCTGTACTGCTTGGTATGGCAGTTGCACCGCACTCGACAGGGGGGCCTTGCAGAGGGTGGTGAAAGCGGCCCAGCGCATCATAGGAGGTGAACTTCCATCCCTCCAAGAACTCTATGAAAAAAGATGCACAGCCAAAGCGAATCGGATCATCAAAGACACTTACCACCCCAGCCATAAACTCTTCAGGCCTGCAGAAACCCTCGCCCTGGCAAACGGTTTCTTAGCATCCCAAGTACCACCAATAGGACACTAAACAGTTTTTTCCCCACGGTAGTGAGACTGCTAAATAAGCAGTAGTGTAGGACTGGCTGTACACTCTGGACACACTGGACTTAATTATCGTTGTTTTATCTTTATCTATTTATTAATATGAGTGTCGTTAGGTTTGTAATCAAACGTTCTTAAGGTTTTTTGCACTTTTTTGCACTTTCAACTGCTGTTGTTGTTTCAAGCTGCACTACAATGCTTTTCACCCACTGTTGTACTTGTAATTCATGTGATGTGACAATAAAGTTCTATTCTATTCTGATGGCTTTCCTGAGTGCATAGACCAGGACTATGATGAAGAGGAAGGGGGCTAGTGTATCCCCCTGCATTACCCCGGCCCGGATATCAAACTCCTCGCTGTTGCCATCTGGGGTCACCACCTTGGCCCTTGTTCCTGCATACATGGTCTCTATTGCCCGGAGCAAGTTGGGAGGGACACCGTAGGCCTTAATAGATCTTCACCATTGTGCCTCTGTGAATCGAGTCAAATGCCTTTTTGAAGTCGATGAAGCCGAGTACAGCAGTCAAGTTATCCTTCTTCACCTCCTCAATCATTCTCCTCAGTGCCACGGTAGTTCTCCCCTCTCTGAAGCCATTTTGGTTCTCCCTCAGGAGAGGGTCGATGGCATGCTGTATCCTGTTTAGTATCATTCGGTTGTAAACCTTTGCCGTGATACAAGTCAGGCTGATGCCTCGGTAGTTGTCTGGCTTTGAGAGGTCCCCAGCTTTAGGCACTGGAATGATGTTGGACAGAGACCATATTTCAGGCTGTTTGTTGTTCATTAGTGCCAGGTTGCAAAACTCCAGGGTGAGGTCATCAAGGTCACAGTTCTTTAGGACCTCTGGGGGTATGCCATCTGGCCCAGCACTCTTGCCCTCCCTCACTGTGGATTTCGCCTTGGAGAGCTCACTGGTCGTGAAGGGACCATCTTCGATGTCCAGGCCCTGGAGGATTGCCGGCACATCCTCCTCAACTCCATCCGCTGCTGTACCCAGGAGCCCCCGGAAGTGGCCGAACCAGGTAGTCACCCTGTCCTCTGGGCTGTGTCCCTCCACCTGTCCCTCCTTAGCTCTCTTCCGCCCAGTCATCTCATTGATGACTCTCCAGGCCTCCCCATATTGCCGTTCACCATGAGCTGCCTGCACTCTTTGTACGCTCTCCATCAGTTCCTCTCCTTTTATGGTGTCGTATTGTCGGGATATTTATGGGTGTGCAAGATTTGTACTCATAATGGGAGTAGAAAATATATTGGATTATGGGGTCTAAGTGTATTTCCAAAGAAGAGAGAATTACTGCTCATTTGTGAGGTAAGGAGAGCCTGGGAGGTCATAAATGCCAGGCCACTTCCTTGCTGGGGGTTGGCTGCTTGTCAGCATTCCAGCTGTGAAAGGTCTATAGTTTATGACACCTTCCAGAGGAGAGTCAACTCACTACTTTAAAGGACATGCAAATGTTAGGATGAAGTAACCAATCTTTAATTCCTCGTCAATTGTTTAATGTGTTCTAATAATCTATCATATATTGGGTTGGTAAAAAGCCTAAATAATAAATATGTGATAGTCTAACAGCCTAAGGTCAGCAGTGCAGGCAGGAAGCTGACTGCATTACAAACTGCCTCTCTCAGAGAGAAAGGCAGGAAGCATGGTCCGGGTTCCCATTGGCTTACAGTGTTAGCATGGAGGTGTGACTTCAGTCAGAGAGCTTGCTTTAAGTATACTGTATGGCCAGCAAAGAGGCAGATTCAACCACCATACCACCGTAACATGAAGAGCAGCAGAGGGCCAGCGGTGATTATAAATGCTATATATAATTGTGCATTATTAATAACTTGTATTGTTTAATCAGAAGGGTAACTGAATGTATATTCTTTGTCCTTTTCTCCCTCTGTTTTATCCTGAACGTAGATTTAAAACCACTTAGTGATACACATATCACTGAACTAAGTCTGCATTACAACAAGGAAGCTAAGCTTTACCAAGATCTGATAGTCCTGAGACAGGGCCGATTCTGGTCAGCTTAGAGTGTTTAATAGTAGCTAGATTCCTAACCATCAGAGCAGGGTAGAACCAGACTAATAGGACGAAGCTCCAGAGTACTGAATTCATCTTGTGTTGGGGGAAGTGTGAACAGAACGTGTGAATGTATGTTATATGTGTTTGATTAATAATGAATTAATAAAAACCCTATAAAAAAGCATGTTTGAGTTCGTCAAAGATAAGCTATTATTGGAACGTTTAGTTCAAAATTGTGCGTATTAGTCTCTAACAATCTGCTTGTCTCTTGGGCTGGTCGGAGCCCAGGCCTACCATCGCCAAATAACCGAACACGTATGTACTGAAGAGAAACTGCTTGGCTTCATTCAGTACAACACGTCTCTCCACGGTTGGTTCACGCGCAAAGTTGAGCCGTGCTTCCTCCACCCTGCTGCGTGCAGCTACAACCTCCGGATGTCTGGAACGCATGGACACTCTGGCTTTGTCCAGCATTGGCACGCACAGCCTGGTCGCCTCCTCATTCGCAACAACGAATCTCTCGTATTCGCTGCTGGGCTCAGCTCCCTTGTCCAGCTGCCGAAAGCGCCTCCTAACCTCCTCCGTGTACCTGGCTTGCAGGCCTGGGTCGGCTGCGAATACCTTCCAGTCGTGCCGGATCTTGGGGCTTGGCTTGGGGACTCTGAGGCTCAGTCGCACCCTCATGGAGACCACGCGGTGGTCAGAGCCCACAGAGCTGAAAGTGCTGAACGGTTCAGCATTCAAGATGGAGCTCCTCCACTTTCGCCTCACAAGTATGTAGTCCAGCTGACGTACAGTACCTGTGGCTGGTCTCGGAAGGTCCATCTCTTGCCTGTTCTTTTCTGGAACATGGTGTGTTGTGGTCTCTGCTTTTTTTCTTTTTCTGTACTTGGCACCAGGAATTGCCCACCGTTGGCTGTTGCTCCCAGCGCTCTCATTGTCCTGCAGCAGGTCCAATGAATTTTGATCCCCTATAAATTATACACAATACAATTTAAGTTAAAAATGTGCTGTGTCAACATAAAATGTGTCCAATTCATAAACTACACTATATTTCGAGTAATGGTTAGGACGTAACGTGTGGGTAACGGTAACAGGGGGATGTCAGGGACTCGACGTTACTGTGTGTGTGTGTGTGTGTGTGTGAGGGTGTGTGTGGGGCTGATGAATGACAATGATTTATACGTAGGCTACTCCCATAGTGTTCCGATCATATGCCTACCATTATCATGCATATATGCCATGTTAGCTTTATATTTAAACAGATGAAGAAAGTCCCCACTCGGGTCCACACATAGACAGCTCCATGTTTACGCAAATTACACACAGACAGGCAGATATACACAATCAAACCTACCACTTATCTCTGAGTCCACGACATCCACGGAACTGTGATCCTCGTGCTCCTGATCTTCTGTAGAAGAATCTTCATTGGACTCGACAAAATGTTTGGGGCTGGTAGTTGGTCTGTCGCCCAGTATGGCATCCAGGGTGTCGTACAACTTTTCTTTTACATCTCCCGCACCGCCACTTATCTTTATGTGTTTCTTTGAGCATTTGATTTATGTGTTTTCGTCTGACCATATATCGATGAGGGCTCCGGTCTCCTCAGCTGACCACGTCTGTCCACGGGACATCTTTGCTTTCTGCTCTCCTGTAATGAAGTTGGAACAACGCAGGTTCAGGAGGGGAGACCACACCAAAAACAATCTCTCTCCGTCACGTCACCACCACCACCAATCCGATCAACGCCAACTCCTAATCTCACCTGCTTGATTCTCCTGATAACAACTCCTCCCTTATCTCCACCTCTCTAGTTAATCAAGGACGGTATTTAAACCCACTCATGCACAGTTTTTCAACGAAAACCAAAGCATAGTTACGCTCACGAAAACTCGCTCAACCTACCATGGATAATGACACCTAATTACCCTGATGGCCTCGGACGACGAGGAATTCTTGCCGTCTTCGCCACCTCCTCCTCCTCCACCCGACCCGCCGACTCTTCTAGCAGTGAGGTCCAGCCACCTCTCGGCTTCGCTCGCGCAAACACCAGCCGAGCTCCACATTAGACCGAGAAGGACGGCTCAGTCCACCCACCGTCCTCCACCTCCCGACTCCCGCTCCAGAGCTTCCAGCAGCGCGGCTCCTACCCGCAGCTCTCGCACACGAGCACAACCACCCAGGTCAGTTGTGTCCCCCACCCTCTCTATACAAGACTGGACTGTAGCCGGTCTCCAAAGAGCGCTCCGCTCCCGCAACGTTCTATTTTCTCGGGCCGCCACTAAACCAGTGTTGTTCCAACTATTTACATCAGCCATGCTGGTGTCCTCCTCCCCTGCGGGAACGTCGCACGGTGGTGACGTCAGAGCCGGAGGCTCGGCAGTCCCGCCGACCGACCCGCCCCCCCCCCAAAAAGCCCAGAAGAAAAGATCACCCCCTGTGCCATGGTCCAGTCTCACCACCACCTCCCTCCCCCTCCCCCCACCACGTCTTCACACAGCCAACCCACCGCCCAACCAACAGCCATCTTCACCTACACAGTCCCCTCACCCCCCCCTCCAGCCCCCTCCCTCATGTCCCAAGCATTAAACGTTCTAGCCAACCTGTATTCACAGACTGCCCTCCCTCCCCAGAACCCCCCAGCACCACCCAACCACCCCCTCCCCTCCGAGCCTTTCCAACCCACTTCGGCCATTCACGGCCCCCCCTTCCCCCCCACGACCCCTCCCCCCCCTCATTCACCATGCCTTTCCAGTCCACTTCAGCCATTCACGCCCCCCACTTCCCCCCCCCCCTCCACCATGTCTTTCCAGTCCACCTCAACCACTCACGTGGTGCCCAACAACAACAGCTCCGTTCAAATCCCAACTCCATTCGGAAGCGAAACTGCACCTCGCTGACTCCAAAAAAGGATCACAAACGCAGACAGTGTTCTCCTCCATATTATCCTTCACCTCTTGCCGTCGCCAACCTGTCCGACCTGTTCTTCATCTCCACCGTCCACTTCCAACAGGGGAACGGACACAGCTGTTCTAAACGATGACGTCACCATCCCAGCTGAGACTGTAGTCAGTAACCCCGCCCCACCCACTCCAGTCAATGAAGTTATTCCTACTACTACTACTACTACAGAAACGCAATGCTGGTCATGTCAGCCCCCTTCATATATCGCCCCCAAAGTATCTCCTTGTGGGAGATAGTCTGGTACGACATGTAGCCATCCCAGATGGTATTACATACTCATTTTCTGGTGCAAAAATCAAGGACCTACATACACACATCCCAGCTATTCTCCAGCATCATAAATCGGTCCATACTGTCATTATCCATGTAGGACTAAATTACATAAAATCAGGGCCCGCCCAATCTGCACAAGTACACAAGGATTATGAGACTTTAGCCAATTTCATTGAAACTCTGAAGAAAAACTGCATTTTCTCAGGCCTAATGCCAACACTCAGTAGGCGCTCTGAAATATTCAGCCGTCTATTCAGCACCAATAACTGGATTCAAAATGTCTGTGTTGCCTGTGGGTATGGCTATATTGATAATTTTGACTCTGTTTGGAAGAAACCTCAGTTATTTTATGACAATATTCATTTAAATTACAAGGGGAAAAAAATACTGGCCTCTAACATCACCCGCCAGCTCACCAACAGTGTCACTACATGATGCCAATTACTAACAACACATCCCCTTCCTCCACATTTCCACTCCCCCCCACCACAAATTGCCATGGCCCCCTCTGTTATCCCTGTTATTATATCTCACCGTCCCCGTAATATTAGACACCCGCATCATGTTCCACCCAAAACATGCCTCCGAACGCTTCCACAGGTTCCCACTGCTGGAAGTTCTGTTGGCCCGCAATCATTTAAATTTACGCTGCAAAATGCCCGCTCCATTAATAATAAGTCATTTATTTGGAATGATATTTTCAAAACAAAAAAACTAGATTTTCTGTTTCTCACAGAAACATGGCAAAAACCAGAGGACTACACCTCACTGATTGAGCTCTGTCCAGCAGATTGTTCGTTCATCTGTGCTCCCAGGAACACGGGTCATACAGGGGGTGGCCTAGCAGTGGTCCACAAGGACCGATTTTTAACCCGGACAGTGAGTTATGGTTCTTTTTCCTCTTTTGAACTATTAATGGCCAAAGTAGGACGCTCCAATCCATTTTATTGTGTTTTAATTTATCGCCCTCCTGGTCCAAATGGTTCTTTTTTGACTGAGTTTAGTAATTTTTTAACCTCTATTATCAAACTTGAGAGGATCATAATGTTAGCTGACTTTAATATCCACATTAATGATACCACAAATAGCTTTGCAATACATTTTTCAAGTATCACAGAATCATTCAATTTCCCTCAGCATGTGTCAGGTCCCACACACATTAGGGGAAACACTCTGGACCTTGTCTTCTCCCTAGGCTTGAATATCCATGACGTCTGCACTGAGGAACTCTCTGTGACAGATCACTATTTTATTTCCTTTAATTTGTCCTTTATACTAATTATCCAATCAGCAAGAGAGAGAAGCTCTCACGCCTAATAAACGAGTCCTCCACTGAGAATTTTGCTTCAGCTTTTGACAGCACACTAGTTTTAGAACAGCCTTCAACAGACACTGAAAGTTTGATTAACTCTTTCAACTCGCACTGTTTGGCCATTCTAGATAAGGTTGCTCCCCTAAAAACCCGATCTGTCCCCTCTGTTAACTCCTCCCCTTGGTTAACTGAGGCAACTCGCTCCTTCCGAAGGAAATGTCGGAAAGCTGAACGCCTCTGGAAAGCCAACAAGCTCCAGGCTGACCGTATCAAGCTAAGGGAGCTGTTGATCCAGTATAACAGTCTCGTCAGGGATGTGCGGGCCTCTTATTTCGCCAACATTATCGCCTCTAGCAAGAGAAATCCTAAAATACTGTTCAACACAATCAACAATATTGTCAGCCCTGCCCCTCCCACCATCCCAGTCTCTTCTAACAAAGACTGTAATGATTTTCTATTATTTTTCATACACAAGGTGCACACAGTAAGAGCTAGCATTACCCCTTCCTGCAAGAATTGACTGACCTTGTGAGGTCGATGAAGACATCTTCCTGTCCGCTAGATGTCCTGCCCACATCAATGCTAAAGGATGTCTTTTCATCTGTAGGCCCCTGCCTACTCTCTATAATAAACTCATCACTAACATCCGGCCGTGTTCCATCTAATTTAAAAAAGGCAATCATTCAACCACTCCTCAAAAAAACTAATCTGGACCCATCCCTACCAATAAACTACAGGCCAATATCAAAACTATCTTTCATATCTAAGGTTTTGGAAAAGGCAGTGGCCAATCAGCTCACAAACATATTAAATCAACACAATATCTGCGACAAATACCAATCAGGCTTCCGTAAAATTCATTCCACAGAAACATCTCTACTTAGAGTATCAAGTGACATCATGATGTCATCCGATGTTGGTGATTGCTCCATCCTGGTGTTGCTTGATCTAAGTGCAGCCTTTGACACCGTAGACCATCGTCTTTTAATTGACAAGCTCAGGGCGTGGGTTGGTGTCTCAGGGACCGCCTTAGATTGGTTCCAGTCCTATCTTTCAGACAGGAGCCTTAATCCAGCGCCTTAGACCACTCGGCCACACTACCTGCTAGTACTGTGTTTAGCTGATGCCTACTCTTTGCTCTTAACTCAAAGCAGGCAAAGCAGACAAGGCCACAAGTGAAGAAGATGTCAGGAAAAGTGATTGGTGGTCCCATAGTTAAACTCTGAAGGCATCAGAAGGAATGGTAGGTCGTCTACAGCCTTGGCAGAGGATGGATTATGTCCACAGGCACATAATATTTCTCTAGTGGCAACTCGGCAGTGGAGTGAGCTAGTGTTGAAGTTTCGGTACTGGAATTTGGCACCTAAAACCTCAACTGGCAGCGGTGGGATTCGAACCCACACCTCCAGGGGAGACTGCGACCTGAACGCAGCGCCTTAGACCGCTCGGCCACGCTACCACAATCTGTGATAAAGTACTTAATAGTTAATAGCTTGTTGATGACTTTCAATACCAGCCATGTTTCCAACTCGTCCTACTTTTCTATCATTTGTGAAGTGAATCGTAAATCATGACTTAAATAGCTTGTTCATGGTCTAGTACATGTGTATAAGGCATATTCATAAAGCAGTGTTGGCAGTGGTGGCTTTTGAGGCCACAACTCCATAAAGACATAAACTACATGTATTTGCCATCAATCGGGCCACATCATGAAATCGGCACGATAGCAGACTGATGTTGTGGTTTGTAAGTGCTGAAAACTAGAATACACGATTTGCCAATAGAGATAGCAGAGGATGGTTTCGATCCATCGACCTCTGGGTTATGGGCCCAGCACGCTTCCGCTGCGCCACTCTGCTCTGAGTTGTTATGTGAGATGGAAATTGGACCTACAATCTCTATAGATTAGGTATGTATGCAGTGCAAATAGTTAGCCAAATGTACAGAATGTATAGTCAAGTAAAACCTCAGCATAGACATCCATTACGAGCAAATTGATGTTACAGTGAATTCATCTCCAGAGATTAGTGACTTTCTTTCTTGCCCCCACCCCCCATATTGGCCAAATTGTCTGGGAAGTCAGACTAGTTCCTTTCTGACTAGCTCTTGGGCATCTGCAGAAGACACAGACATGTGAAAGCAAGGTTTGCACATTTGTGGCAGTGGTGGGATTTGAACCCACGCCTCCAGAGAGACTGGAGCCTTTATCCAGCACCTTAGACCACTCGGCCACACTACCTGCTAGTACTGTGTTTAGCTGATGCCTACTCTTTGCTCTTAACTCAAAGCAGGCAAAGCAGACAAGGCCACAAGTGAAGAAGATGTCAGGAAAAGTGATTGGTGGTCCCAGAGTTAAACTCTGAAGGCATCAGAAGGAATGGTAGGTCGTCTACAACCTTGGCAGAGGATGGATTATGTCCACAGGCACAGAATATTT